>NW_022750702.1:176130-240827 GCF_011630105.1 Anneissia japonica
CATAAATAATTTTGTTCGAAGAACATTTTATGCAGTTGTACTTCGCAGCACTTTCACTTGCAATTTGCAATTTCTAGTTAAATAAAATATATTAACCTTCCAATGTCTGTATTAATTGCAATTTGTATTGTATAAAGTAATGTATTAAATAACAATTAGGCCTATTCTTTAGTAGCCTAGGGCCACATTCTGCATAGGCCTAAAGGCCTAGACAGTGGCTGCTCTGGGATACATTTTTTCGGGGGTGAGCTAAGCTATCCAACAGGGGGATTGAGCTCGTATGCCTGAGGAGGGGGTTTAGGAGATGAGGTTTTTCTAAAGGGAGCTCTGGATGGCCGGAAATGGCACTTAGCAGTGTGAAAGACATGGCTTGGTGTAGGCCTATATTTAATTTTTTTGTTGTTGGTCCGACTGCCCTTCGAGCTCGGCCGGGGGATCCTTGACTTGTCCGATGGGGTTGGGGATTTAGCTCCATTGTCCCCCGGCCCCGCCGCTGCTAGACAGACTGCTGCGGGTTGCTGAAGCACTTTCTAGGACTATGCTTTGCCAAGGCTTCGGACTACTGAAGAGGCCTCCTGGCCCGACCTAGCGCAGGGAGAGGTGCCTAGACCGACACGATCGTCCATACTTTGGGCCCAATGGTCTGGAAATGGACTCGATGTCTCATGGGCCCCCGATCGTCCGTCACCCGGCCGTAGCAGTAGCACAAACCTATGTACAAACTAAGCCTCAGCCCGCCTCACTAACGTCACATGGTCACAAATTCTTCCTCCATCATGGTCACACGGTGTATGTGCGATGTTTTTAGGTAGATTTATGACGTGTTACCATACAAGCCACGCCCCCTCGGCTGAACCCGTTGTATCATCAACTACCCATTTGAAGGGTCTCCACATGCACACACCCTACACCGGACGGAGTCACCAAAATGTCATATTCTTTTCCCTTGGCCATTATGTTTTCAGATGCTCAGCTCCTTTTTTTTTTTTTTTTTTTTTTTTTGTTTATAGCTATCTAGGTCTGGGAAGTACCCTGTACCCTTTAAATGGTGCTCCTGTCCACTCCACACTCTGCTCCGGATTGTCACCAAAATTGAATAATTTCTTGCGCTGATCCTTAGAGCATGACAAACCATTCTAGAGAAAGTTTCATTCAGATCCTCTAAGAGTTCAGATTGTCTAGGCCTTTGCACTATGACCACCAATCCACACCCAAAACCAGGATCGTCACCAAAAAGCAATCGATTCTTCCTTGTAATTTGATCACACTCTTCCAAGTTTCGTTCAGATCAGTTAATTAGATGTTTAGATATCTGGTCTGAAACATTCTTTTTAAATCATCAGGCGCGGATCCAATGACGAAAAGGGGAGGCACAGAGGCACATGCCCTCTCCCCCCAAATTGTCATTAAATTTTTAAATTTCAATGCATATCAGTGTTACGTATTGAAGTAAGCGCTACCCACTTATCTATTCTGAAAATGTTGTTCCCCTCCCACCCCCGGTCTGGATAATGCTGGATCCATCCAGATTGACACCAAAAACCCCGACTGAAAAAAGCCATGCGCAGCTGAACCTGAATAGATGTGATTTTTGCCTTATTGGCGTTCCATATTGTTGACATCCAACCGAATAACATCACACAAACACTTGCCACGTTCGTATCGTAAGCGGTCAGTTTTTATGCTGGGCTAGACTAGGCCTAGCAAGGTTAGGGAGAGCCCTTAGTTGTGACTGGAGTAAGCCAGTTTACTGTATTCATACGATATGGTAAGTAATAATTCATTAACCTATGATTAAATTATGATGACACTAAAAATATCAACCTTGGCCTCATCCCCTTGTTTGTAGGGTAGGCCTAGCGCCCTAGGCTACACCATATTAGGCCCAGCCAGCGAGGCTGGCCGCCGTCTGCATAGATAGGGGTTTAAACACGGATTCCGGGCTTTGTAGCTCTGAAAAGGAAGTGATCATCAAATTTACTAACTTAGCTTATTTTGTCTTTTATATATTTCAGGACTTTTCGAAGTTTTTGGATGGTGACTTTGATGCAAAAGAGTGGGTTAATGCAGCATTTAAAGCCCAGAAAGAAGAGAACGATCAGCGTGATGTGAGTTGTCAGTTGATGTTGAATGAACTCTTTCTTCATTGTTTGATATATTTATTCATTACCTTGTCACCAAACTTCCTGTAATTTGAATTCAGGTGGATATGTTACTGATTTTCACATTGAAACTGTGCTAAAAAAAATGTGATACAGTAGTTTCAAAACGCAGTGAATGAAATTTCAAAGTACTGTAGTATTACTAGTAGTAGATTTATTTATATAGTGTGTTACTGTATGTTAAGTCCTCTGTGCGCTTCACATTATCATTACCCCGGTCATTGGATTAAACGCCTAAGGAACACAAACTCAAGCGTCCTGGGGGAGCTATTCCGTAATGATGCAGCAGCTACATCAGCGCATTTACACTCCTAGTTGAAAAGAAACAATGTAGAAAAGTGCCTGCTCAAGGACACAAGCGAAATGCACAGCGAGGGATTGAAACCCCGACTTCGAGGTTGGGAAACCAAACCGTTCCTGCTGCGCCAAACCACTTCTATGATGTGCTGCAGTGCAAATTAAAATCTATTGTATCTAAAATTAATTTTTAATTTAGCCAGGCAATGTTTTGTCTATATAAGGACATGACAATAGCGACATCAATATGCCTAGGCCTACTTATTTTATTTTCGATAGATTAGAGTAGCATAATATTGTGATTTGAAAACTAAACCTTCTTTATAGCACAGGTACCCAAAACCCAGCCCGCGGGCCACATGTGCCCCGCCTACCATCTCTGACTAGAAAACCCCTCACTGTCAGTGTTTCTTTGGCCCTCCAACACATATTTATGCCCACTCCTGGTTTAGGCATAACTGAGTCTCACACATTGATGAAATTAACCTTTAGGCCTAGGTTGGTATCACTCACAGTGGCACTGAGTGTATTTTTTAATTGCTTTTATACTATCAGTATTGGAGGTGCCTGAGTCCAGGGATGGCCAAGACTCAACTAGTGCTGGACAGGGTCACAGATCCCTGCTCAGCGACGAGGATGTATCCCCATACTGTGATTTGGGTGCTAGCTTGGTTTTTCCAATTACATCTATTCACTTGTTTTTGCGTGTAGAGACCCTTGTGTTTTGTGTGGTATAAATACATAACCTTTTAACCTTTAAATTGTTGTTAAATTTGTGCAGATGTTGCTTGTGCAGTTTGTTCAAAGTTGACAAAATGCATAAACAATAAACGTGGCTTAAGCAGCATTTACCCTGAATCCAAATTTTTTGTAAAAACTACCAAACTGATCAGGAAATCGGATCAGTGTGTAGGAATGAGGATGCTGGAGTTCAGCGCATCAGAATCACGGTCCGAATTTCGTTTCGGATCTAATGTGAATGCATCTTTACACCCAAATTCTAGTCTTCCACTAAACTGTTCTTAAAATTCCACATCATTTTTAAGGCACTTGTATACATCACTTCTAGGCGATCCATTGTTTTGTGATGTCTTGATATTCAACATGTTTTTAAACTTGTATTTATCTGATAGGCTTATGCTGCCACGTGTGTCATGAAACTACAGCTTTTCATTCAGGTTAGTACTACTGTATGGATATTTAATTTTGCTAATTTCCTTAATTTTATATCATTATGATAATTATGCATTCATCTGAGGGTATTGTTGCCTGATACTTCATTTCCTTTCGATTGATTAAATTAACCTTTCATTTTGTGTATGTTTTTTCCAGGAGGTCAACAATTCTATTGAGGAAAGCAGCCAACAAGCTATCCAGAACCTTCCCAGGGTTCTTAGGGACATTGAATCTGTAAAACAGGAGGCAACTTTTTTAAAAGAACAAATGAAGCTTGTGAAATCAGATATTCAAAAGGTAATTTCCTGTATCCATTTTTCAAAACAATAATAGAAAAATTCTTTAATACCAAATCATTAGCACCTGCGTAGAATATACATTATTTTTTTGTTTTATAATTTGACTTTAATTTTGTTGTATTGGATTTATGGTAATTATTAATTTTATTGAATTGACTTAGAAGAGGGGATCTGCAAGATATAGTCCAAATCCTCAGTTACTGTTCTATTTTCTATTTGGAAGCTGTAATTCCCACCTATATACAGCTCCACACCCCAAGCTGCAACACCACTCCCCATCAACCTACCAGCCACTCCATTTCCCACCAACTATAGCTCTACATCCCAAACTGAGGCTCCACTCCCCATCAAAACGTAAGCTCTACACCACAAGCAACAACACCACCAAGCTGCAACTCCACTCCCCATCAACCTACCAGCCACTCCATTTCCCACCAACCTATAGCTCTACATCCCAAACTGAGGCTCCACTCCCCATCAAAACTTAAGCTCTACACCACAAGCGACAACACCACCAAGCTGCAACTCCACTCCCCATCAACATACAGAGCTCTCTCACCTTTGTAAGCTAAATCTCCACTTCCTGAGTTATAACTCAATTCACATCCAACCTACAACTCCAGACCACATGCTGCAGCTCCACTCCACATCAACCTACAGAGCTCTCACCAATCAACAGCGCCACTCCACATCAACCTACAGAGCTCTCACCAATCGACAGTTCCACTCCACATCAACCTACAGAGCTCTCACCAATCAACAGCTCCACTCCACATCAACCTACAGAGCTCTCACCAATCAACAGCTCCACTCCACAACAACCTACAGAGCTCTCACCAATCAACAGCACCACTCCATTCAACCTACAGAGCTCTCACCAATCAACAGCTCCACTCCACATCAACCTACAGAGCTCTCACCAATCAACAGCTCCACTCCACATCAATCTACAGAGCTCTCACTAATCAACAGCGCCACTCCACATCAACCTACAGTGCTCTCACCAATCAACAGCTCCACTCCACAACAACCTACAGAGCTCTCACCAATCAACAGCTCCACTCCATTCAACCTACAGAGCTCTCACCAATCAACAGCTCCACTCCACATCAACCTACAGAGCTCTCACCAATCAACAGCTCCACTCCACAACAACTTACAGAGCTCTCACCAATCAACAGCTCCACTCCACATCAACCTACAGAGCTCTCACCAATCAACAGCTCCACTCCACATCAACCTACAGAGCTCTCACCAATCAACAGCTCCACTCCACATCAACCTACAGAGCTCTCACCAATCAACAGCTCCACTCCACATCAACCTACAGAGCTCTCACCAATCAACAGCTCCACTCCACATCAACCTACAGAGCTCTCACCAATCAACAGCTCCACTCCACATCAACCTACAGAGCTCTCACCAATCAACAGCTCCACTCCACATCAACCTACAGAGCTCTCACCAATCAACAGCTCCACTCCACATCAACCTACAGAGCTCTCACCAATCAACAGCTCCACTCCACATCAACCTACAGAGCTCTCACCAATCAACAGCTCCACTCCACATCAACCTACAGAGCTCTCACCAATCAACAGCTCCACTCCACATCAACCTACAGAGCTCTCACCAATCAACAGCTCCACTCCACATCAACCTACAGAGCTCTCACCAATCAACAGCGCCTCTCCACATCAACCTACAGAGCTCTCACCAATCAACAGCTCCACTCCACATCAACCTACAGAACTCTCACCAATCAACAGCTCCACTCCACATCAACCTACAGAGCTCTCACCAATCAACAGCTCCACTCCACATCAACCTACAGAGCTTTCACTAATCAAGAGCTCCACTCCACATCAACCTACAGAGCTCTCACTAATCAAGAGCTCCACTCCCCAAGCTACAATTCTACTCCCCATGCTACTGCTCACATATTTTTATAAAAGTTTTTTTTCATTCTGTTTTTTTCACCTAAAGGTTGAAGAGGACACATCTCAATCAATGAAGATGTTGCTCGAGATTGATAATGTCAAGTCCAGGATGCAGGCTGCTTCAGAGGCTCTCCAGCAAGCTGATAACTGGACAACGTTGATGGTAGATGTCGATGAAGTGTTCCTCTCGAAGGATGTCAATGCTGTAAGTGAAATCTTTCAATATCAGTTGCTGACAATTAAAAAAAAAAAGACACCTAAAGCACCTAAGCCCTATGCCCATTTCTGCTTGCACCACCACTGGATTCACAGTGGCCCATGCATTTGTCGTGCTTTAGAAATTCAGCTGTAACTTGTTCTAATGAGGAAAGTAGGAGCTGAATCCAGGACTGTGGAATTGTAAAATGAGCATTTTTAACCACAACTCCTCTTATTATTATTATTATCTCGTATGTTAAACTACATCATGTACAACAAATCAGTTCAAAATTGGCAGTTGTTGAGGTATTCCACCAGTTGAGGGTTGTCAACCTCAGATAGTGGGCAAGGAGGTCCAATCACAGCACACTCGCTAATAACATGTTCATAAGTCTGTATGTGCCCACAAGGACAAAGATCACTTTCTGCAATGCCCCACATTTTCATATTGGATACAAAACATCCAGCGCCTGATCGTAGCCTGTTTAGTTGCACCCAAGACTTCCTACGAAGATGGTTGCCAGGTGGGTTGGCTGACCAGGAATCGATGTATGGCTGCAATCGCTCAGGAACAGTTGGTACTGCACTTGCCAATGCTGCTAGTCGTTCCATATGTGGGCGCAGGGGCCTCCGTGAGCGTAACCTGGAAGGAGCTTCCTTGTTGTAGAGGATGTCATGGAGAAGGTGGTTTAGTTGAGCAGCAAAGCATTTTTTAACTACATCTAACTACAACTCCTCTTAATATTAGATATTTTTTATGAATTATATTTTGAATTATTTCTTTTTCACAATTTAATATATGTATCTCTTCTTTCCAGATTGCAAGTAAGCTAGGTGCTATGCAACAAAGCTTGGTAAGAAAAGCACTAACCATAGAAATATATGTAATAACAATTAAATATCATTGCATGAAATTTAATACATAAAATAGTATTTACAATATATTTATTATTTAGAGTCAATTGTGATGTCATCATTGTAACTCGTAACATAAAAAAATAAAAACTTTTCTAAGGTCATGGCATAAATATAAAAAATAACAGTTTACTGTATTATATGTTATTTTCCTATATCCAAGCTGCACTTTTGCTTGACCTTGTGCAAAAGTCAGGCAAATTTGTATGCTTCGCACCTCGAGGAGTACAGTATTTCATTTCTAGGCAGAAACTTTTTACATCAGTGTGCACCTGTGGAAATACGAGGTAGACACTTGTCTAATTGTTGTTTGTTAACAAATAGTAATCGAAAACCTGGTATTCGTAGAACACGGTAAATTTGAACCTGAATTGTTGTTTGTTAACAACTAGTAATCGAAAACCTGATATTCGTAGAACACGGTAAATTAGAACCTGAAAAAAAACCACTTTGAATTCAATATGAAGTCTGAATGAAGTAAGTAAAGTATGTTTTTAAGTTTACCCTTTTATAAATATCATTTGATTGCTTGCAGAGTATGCTTGCCCATTGTGGAGATTATGAGGAACGATGTCAACACCTTGAAACACTCAAGAATCGTCTAGAGGCTATGCTTAGTCCACAACTAGTTGGTGCATTTAACACTCACTCGCATGGTAAGCATCCTCATCAACTTTGTTGTCACCACCACCATCATATTTTTTATTATCTTCATAATCATCTCCATTATGAATATAATTATGAATTGTCATCCCAAAACCAGCGTACTGTCGCTAAATTAATCATTAGCATAAGAATGTGACAGTATTGTGTACTTTAGTACAACAAAGCTGTAATACTTTCATAAATAACTTTGGCAATATGGTAAATCTATTTTATCAAATGACCTACCATTTTCAAGCTTATACAGTAGAACCTCGTTTTTACGTACCCCAGTTATATGTATCGGCGATGACGTCATCAAAAACCCTGAAAATATTCAAAACAAACGTCCCTTTTCTGAGCCACTATAAGTAAAAATAGATTTGTTACTTTCTGTCTGCTTATTATTTCAATAATATCACAATAAACAAACCATATGCAAAGTATTTTCATTAAACAGCAACGTTGATTGGGTCTAATACCGGGCTGTTATAATCTAAAACCATGTGAACTGAGCAAAATAATTGCTTTCCTCCTTAGTTTCGTGTGGAAAACTTGTCTGATTGAATTTTCTGCACGAAGCTGAGTAGGCATTATTTTTTACACGAATGCTAATTGGTTAGCTCACCCAGTGCAGTGCACATGGTTTTAGTTTGTCTCAGCCCAGACAACACTGCAGCTCTGTTGTTTAGAATAAGCATGAAGTTATACATTTGTCATATACTGTAGGTAATCTTACAATATTTTCATGTTCTGTAGTTAAATAAAAGATATAAAGTGATGAATTATACAAGTTAGAGACATGGTTTTATTTGAACACTTTACTATGACATCGTAAAGTGATTAATAAAAACACTAAACATATGGTTTTATTCGTAGGCCTAGAGGCTCGGTCTAGCCTAGGTAACATCATTCGTTCGTTCATAACATACGTTATTGAGTGTTATGTCGTATTAGGTCAAAGATTACCTAAAATTTAACCCAACCTCAATTTTAGGAATCCCCCGATTCACGTACGACCTCCGGTCCCGTACCGTACGTAGAATTGTTGTTTTTGTCACTGGACCTGGTTTTGGCTGTGCTAGACCCATATGATCATTACCATTACCATCACCACCATATTCATCTTCATCACCTTCTTTATTATCGGTTATCACTCATTTTGGCACACTGCAGTGTGAAGATTTTTTAAGTCATCAGAAAGACTATTTTGACCATGTCTCATCCTGACCACACTAACAGCTACGTGACTTTAATCTTGCCATCTCACTTTAAGTATTTATTGTGTTTGTGTTTTAGAGGCAACGCAACAGTATGTGACAATCTTCAAAGATATGGATCGCCTTCCACAGTTATACAACTATTACCACAAATGTCATAAGGTACCATCATGTAGCTGCTTCGTTAAAACTTATATACTATTTATGAAAGATTTGAGAGAATATTGAAGGCCCTCTGTAATGCAGAAGATGGCCTAAGAATGCATAGATGTTAAAATACAAATTGTAATTATTTCAAGTACAGTGGACCTTTACAAGGTGTCAATCAAACTTAACTGTCCAATCAAAACAGGGCCAGGAATAGGCGTGTCTCATAAACACATGTGTTGGCCCACAGATGCGTATGTTTGCAGGTGCTTTTTACACTGTTCTTTTGTGGGACTTTAGTAACAGTATCTAAGGGGCGTGGCTTAGCAGAAAGATTCATTAGTTGGTCCAGCTTTACAGTATGTGTGTTATTGTGCACACAACATGTTATTTTACTAAAAATATTCAGATTTTTTTGTTTTTGAAGGGATTGTCAGTTCATATTCATTTTTTAATTAATTAGGCTTTTCTTGCCAATATTTCTAGTCTTCTTTACTCCAAAACTGGAAGAAGTTGCAGGAGGTGAACAGTGCGAAGTCCTTAGTTGAGTGGCTGCCTATGTTTTACGACCACCTGCTAGCCACTTGGCATGCAGAGGTGCAATGGTGTGACCAGGTGTTTCCCAACCCAGTCAAGGTGGTTGTTGAACTCCTTACCCAGACGTTAAACAGCTTGAAACCCTCATTGCCAGCCTGCATGGAGACTACTCTAGAAGAGGATACCTTATTGAATTTGATTGAACTTAAAAAGGTAATTTTTGAAACTTAATCACTCACAATTTATACCTTGTACATGATTTTAAATGATTAAATAATTGTGAATATATTCTTCAATTTCAGACAACAGATAGATTTGCAAAAAACATGGACAGTGCAATAACTTCAGCCAAAAAAGGTAATTACTATTATTATTATTTATTTCATTATCATTATCGGTGGTATCAATAGTTTACTTTAATAAAAAAAAAATATGTATGTAGTCTACCAAGGCCTGTGGATAATTCCTGAAGCAGAAGAGATTATATTAAAAAAAAAATATCATTCAGTTCTTTAATCCCTCTACTTCTATTTATATATCCATCTTTATCCACGTTTTTATAGATTCAAGTCTTGGCTTAGAGGTTTTTGAACTTGTGAGGGCGATATATTCACCTTATTTGCCGTACCTCCTTCGGTATGGTGCAATGGAAGAGGAACACTTATGTCAGGAACTGAGCTGCTTGCAATTGGTAAGATTTTGCTATGTGTAGTGGGATTGAAAATATGTTATTTATTATAAAAAATTTCTATTAATTTATAATTATTAACTAAAGTATTTATTATGTTATTTATTATTACGTTAAAACATTATTTAAATATATATAAATTAGTTATTAATTATTTATTATTTAATGATATTTTATGGTACATATTGTATATGTACAGTATTTATAGAAGATGTTTTATTGTGAAAATTGGGAACATGTTCCTTCATTTTTTTAGAAATATATTGATCCATTTCAAATAAGAGTCGCACATCCTTTTGGCGACAGTAGGTTTTCTTGATTTAGTGTCCCCCGTTCAGTAATGCCAAATGAATAAATAATAATAAAAATAAAATGTTTCCTGTTGTCTGTATTTTTATATTGACCATCGTATTGGCATACTAATGCTATATTTGTAATAACCTGCATTATTTTTATTTGAATTATTGTTCCTCTTTATATTATTAAGTCACAGCCCCTGAGCCCCTGTAGTGGATGATGAGAGTTGGTACTGGGCTACTGGGTAACACAGACATGAAGGGACCCTTAGGGGTGAAGAAAGTCACTGATCGAGTTCCTAGTCCACATATCAAGCGCCCTGAGCATCTTATGTTAGATAGATATGGCGCTATATACTGTAAAACTACACTATTGTCGTCGTCGTCGTTATTATTGCTATTATTATTATTATTGTTATTAAAAGTTAAATGCTACCTATCAGGCTCTGTGCACACTTTTCAATATCTGTGATGTTTCCATATATGGGTGTGATATGACATCATCATGTCCATATAAATGGCCAAATCATGGGCTTTTTGATTTTCCTAGTAACTTTTGGTAATTTTGAATTCTCTTCAATTGCAACATGACAGGGTTAGGTACTTAAACCATCAATGCTTTTACTGTTATCAATGCAGTTGTTTTTTGCTATTGTTGCAATTTCTTTTATATTTTAACAACAGGAAAAGCGTGATTTAATAGATTGTGCTCAGCTTCTGTCTAATTCGGTCACCAGTATTTTCAAACTGACCAATGACGCGGTAGATAGATGCATGGTTTTGACCAACGGATATGATTCTCTTGGACTTATCCAGGCACTCAAGGTCAGATTAAATTTTTTTTCACATACTAAAATATATTTCTAATGATTATGTTATAAATGACTTTACTTTATATCAATTTCATAATATTCTGACCAACTTGTACAATTCTGTTGGATTATCCAGGTGCTTGGAGTCACAGAGCATTTCCTGGCAGTGTCCCGGAAATCGGCATGGCCTCCTACACTGTGGAAGAAAGTAAACATCCCCTATAAACTAACCCATTTCCCGCAAATTCATAATATTTGAGGATATTGTAATACTGTATTATCTTCTGGGAAAGCACGATGTGCAGCAAAATAAAATTAAATGTGTTAAGAAAGCTAATTTTAACAATCATCTGGAAGCATGTGGCTTCTTCCAAATTGGAACCCCTTGAGTCTGAGAAATATCAATTTATATTCATATTTCAAGATTCATAATTAACTCAATAAAATATTTGAATCTCAGTAATAATATAATAATTCTAAAAAAAAAGGATATTGTTTATATTTTCAAATCTGTTGTTTTAATGGTAGTACTTTATAAAAGTTGATATTTAGAATAATTCTTTCCTTAAATTTTTGCTTACCAAATGGATGTATTAGTAAATCATTTTATTGAAAACATTAATTTTGTCTATGTTTATAATTCAGTGTTTGTTCAGTCGGTATTGCAACTCCTTCAACGCGGCTATCAGTAACTTACAGGCTGATGTTGAAGCAGCTTCATCCAATTCAAAAGAACTCGGGGAAGATTGGACTAGGTTCCAGCACGCCCTGAAAATCATACAGACATGCGGTAAGATGGCATTCTAAATTATACTTACTTATCTGTTTTACTCAATGTTTGCCCTTTGCTCTCTGAGTTTTTACCCAGTATTGCCATTTTGGGTCTTTCGTGCATCTTTCTTTTTTTTTTTTAAGGGACCATCAGTATCTTTCCGAATCTGGTCAACCTAACGTATGTAGGGACGACCACTTTTCCTCTTGTTGTTAAAGGATTCAGCATAGGCTGTCTTGACATGGCTACTTTCATACTATTGTTTTCTCCTGACCTACTTTTTTCCTAATTTTGGTGTTGTGCAATTTAATAAAGCAGGGATACCCAAATAATTTTCCAAAAACATTTAATTCTGCATATAAATGTTGAAATAACTTATCAAGGAAACATATATCATCCTGGATTTAATATTATGTAGTCAAATATAAAATGAAGATGCCATAACGAAAACAAATATTGATAGTGTTTTTTTGAAGGAAAAACCAGTGCTGCTTCTAACATTGTTAAAGTTTAAATTGCTGCAGATAGTTTAAGATCTTGTAGACTTAAGCACAGCTGTTAATGAATCACAAACTGTTTAAAATTTGCTTATTTATTACTAGTGCTTTCTGGTTAGCGGATGCAGCACGTTTTTTGTTTAGCATGTCTTTTTTGACAAAGAAATAGAGCTGACTCAAGTTGTTAAACTGTTCACTTTCATATACCATAGTCCAGGGGCAGTGTCAGTGGGTTTGCCAACTGAGCCAAGGCCTGAGTGTTTGGAACACTTGGCTCAGTTGTTAGGGAACTGTGGTAAATGTTTTCTAAGCCAGAGAGTGCTTTGTATGCAATAATCAAACTTTCACTCTTTTCTTTAGGTGAATTACTGCTTGGAATGGAGGAGTTTGAGCTGACTGCAAGTGGTACCATTCTAGGCTCAACAGCTGCCCACCAATGTGAGGCATTCTCCCCCACAGCTCTACCACACAAAACCCAGAGGTATTGAGCCTAGCTTTGGTTCAGCAAAACAAATTTAAAATTACTTTGTTGATAGCCAATATGATCGCTCTCAGATTGTGCAATGGATTATGAAAGAGGCCTTGTGTATTTATAATGATAATGATGATGACGACGACAATGACGATGAGGACTGATGGTGGCAGCAATGACAATGATAATGAAAATGATAATATCATTAATACTAGTTCATTTGATACGATTACAATATTCTTCATAATTGATTTCCATTCATAATATACCTGTATTTCTATATTTAAACATTATACTGTATATTTGGTATTATATTTCTTTGTTTTCTTGAAGCGCAATGACTGGCAGTGCATTCACGGACTACAACTACATGCTAGCACAGAATCCAAGCAAATACCAGGAACTCCTACGGCTAATTCACAGCCTAAAACAGGGTATTGCAGACCTGTATCTAAACTTATAAAATTCTAAATCTGGCATTTTGTGACACTACGAAATACACATTCATGTTGTATGTATTTCCCCAAAATCTATAGCAACATCAAACTCAGTGAAAAAAATAAATTGTAGTCACACAAACGAGGGAACTTATATGTAACATGCTTGTGGTCACATCCTCCAAATCCAAAACCATTCTCAGAGATAAGGCCATGCCTGGACATGGAAGCTGACGAGTGTCAGCTGAATGGCTAGTACCGTATATGCTCGAATAAGCACCAAACCAAACCCAATTTTTTTTCGCTAATAAGCTCTACTCTGGAATAAATGCCACAGTGCTTAATCGTGAGTATATTACCCTGTGCGTAATGAAACACTTTGAGAAACTGGGTTTTAAATACAATGTCTACGGTGTTAAAATGAATGAATAACACAATGTAGGCACAAGCATTTCTTTATAAATGTTTATATATGATAACATAGGACCTATGCCTCTGAACTACAGGAATACGTGAGATAGGTAACATGGGAACGGCCATGAGCGTCACGCCAATATTTTTTATAAGTGCCCTCGAATAAGCGCCCCTCTCAGATAAGTGCCGCACTGAAGCCTAAAAAAATATGATAAGCTCATTCGAGCATTTACGGTATTTTATAATTCTTATTGAACTTCATTAATTAGTTTATGAACCCAAACTATGGTTTGTCATACAGTACTTTAATTTCTTTCTCATTTCAGAGAACAGTTCGATTATGGAAGAGCCAATGAAAGGGCTTCGGAAGGTCAATGAGCATGCTCACAAGTTTGCGTTTGAGCTGGTGTTCAGTCAACTGGAGAAACAGCTCAGGCAGATTTCTTACATGGAGGTAATTACCGATTTTTCACTTTTTTTGGGTTTGGGAAAACATTTTTCTTGCAACTATTATTATTAATCATCTGGCATATAATATGGTTGTTACGGTTACAGTTTCTAGATTTTAAACTGTTCAAAAAAGAATTTGAAAATATTTTAATTTTATTATGTATCCTATTTTAGGTCTGGATGTCAGAGGGCGGTGTACTGTCGGCAGAACTGCCAACATTTAGTCTTTCACCGCAGGAATACATCACCAAGGTAATGGTTGATGTCATAATGTTGCTAAGATTTTGTTTTGGTATTTAACAATTTAATTTTAGTCAAACAATCATTATTCTTTTTCTTAATTATTCATTTTTGTACTTTTTTTAAGGAGTTCAAATACAAAGCTCTGAAAATTTTCAGTGGGGCCTAAAATTTTCTGGGGTCTTGCACCTTCCCTGTTAGATACCCCACTGACTAGGACTGAAGTTGCAGCTACTGTACATGAGTAAAGCTTTGTCCAGCCTATCAAATTTTCTTAGACAAAAGACTGTTGTGTGCCCATATTTAGTCATGATGTGCCTATATATGGTCATGATGTGATGTCATCATGACCATATTTAGGCATGTCACATGTTTTTGTCTAATAAAATTTGATAGTCTGGACGGGGATTACAACACTCAGAGAATGGGATAAATACTTTAAAAAAATGATTTGTTTGCCCTCCAGCGCCCGCCCCTAGCCCGCGGAAAAATAGGGGCAGCGTTTTTGAAAAAGTTTTTTTTTTCGATTTTTTTGTTAAAAAATTAAAAAAAAAAACGATCTTTATTTTTCTCCATTTTGCACATGAAAGTTACCTGAATTTGTTGTCTGATGTAAGGTCTCGCCATTCTAGGCCGAAATGCATTTTTATTCTGTCTCATGAATACCCTTTGAAAAATAAATAGTGAAACAAGCTTAATTGCAAGCATTGCAATTTTGTATGTTAATTTTGGTGACAGGAGAAAAGAAAAAAAAAACTTTTTTGCATCGGCAATTTTCAGCATTAAAGGGCAAACAAACAATTTATTTTTTTAGGCCGAATCTTGTAACCATAGGAGTAAATAACAATTAGCATGATTTAGCCAGATAAAAGCAGAGCTATATAGGAACTGATGATTATTATTTTCATATTTTTTTATCTGTCTTGTTTTACGCTTTCTAGATTGGCCAATATTTGATGACGTTGCCACAACAACTTGAACCATTCACATCACAAGAGAACCCTGCTTTGGCAAAGGCACTGGAGAGGGGTCGTCTGCCCTTCCCACCTGAGCAAGGTACTTTGTAACGTAATACATGTAGAAGCGGTTGGCGCATCGGTTGTGGCTTGGAATCCCAACCTTGAGGTCAGGGGTTTGAAACTCTCGCTGTGCAAGTCGCTTGTGTCCTTGGGATAGGCCCTTTATCTACGCTTGTCTCTCTCAACACAGGAGTATAAATGGGTACCTGATAGGATGTTGTGGCATTGAATGTTCTAGTTTCGTGCACTAAACAAGTAGCGAATTACTAGGTATACTCCCCGGGGAGTAGAGAAAGCTTGTTTGCCGTTATCCAGTGACCAGGGGTAATAACGCTCTCTGCCTTTGATCATTCTTTGAAAATGGCACTACAAAAATATTTGGGTATTATTATTTATTATTATTTTTTATAATAATATTATTGTAGCATTGATGCTTAGTATGTCCTGGGTATAATGATAAACTGTATCCAGTTGAGCAGCCAGCAACTAAGGCTGGGATCCACTTTTGGTTGTCTTATCTTAGCAATCACTGTTGAGAGGGTAAATGAACACTCAACATCAACAAAAAACAAAAGAACATGATACCTGAACAAGAGGCAGATGAGGTCTTAACAGCCCCCGTCCCCCTCCTCCAATTGTTTTGACTGAAAACACTGCTTTAAAAAATATTTTTACAGTCTGAGGGTGCCATTGCTGGGCATCTAGAGGTACCTATTCTAAAAATTTGCTTTAAACATGGTGGTAATGAGGTGAATTTGTACCCTTGTTAAGGACTTATGATCCCTTGTCGGGGAATTTTTGGCACCATCATTTAAGCTCTATAGATTCAACTGCCAAATATGATTAGTTTAAAATAGGTTTAGTTTTTTTAATGCTAGGATTTATTGTTATTTTTTATTGTTGAACTTTTTTTAGATACAAATTATAATATAACAGAATATAATGTATTTATGTTAAGTATGTGTCTTACAATTAATCATATTTATTATTATTATTATTATGAATATTATTGCTTTCAGGTGGTCTTGAAGTTGAGCATCTTGCTGACTATTGGCTGGGAGCTATTGCACGTGGCGTCATGTACACGTATGTGGAAGCCATCTTGAAAATTGAGGAACTTACATCACACTCAACAAGGCAGCTTATCACTGACATTGGTGAGACAGAGATTCTTGTGGTAGAGTAGGGACCTTGTATAGTAAATTATTATCTACAGTACTTAAAAATATTTTTATAACATGTGCTTGTTACCTTTTTATTTTCAGATTACCTCTGTAATGTGCTGGATGCATTTGGACTTCCAGCATCTACTGATTTACGTAATGTTGAGAAGCTACTTAAAACACCAGTTTCACAGTAAGTTTACTCAGTCCATTTAATATTTTTATATTATATTCTTTCTTTCCTGGAACAATAAACTAACACAAACACAAAAAATATATATGAAAAATTTAAACTCTAAACAAACCATTTGCCTCTGGAAGAAAGTAGACACTCCACTGTCCCTATTTGATAATATTAAATACAGATGTAACTTTAGTTTCTTTTTAAAGATTAACATGCTATTAATTTCCTGAATTTGATTAGGTACCAAGTTCCAAAGGCAAATGGCTGTCTCTTATACACATCTAGATGTGTATAAGAGACAGATATTACCCTGTGCTAAGGTGATATGAGGTGATTTTAAACTACTTAAAAATGATTCTTTTGCCTTGAAATTTTGCTGTTGGGGTGGGGGCGGGGAAATGAGGCGTACACAGTTTTTTGGGGAATAGACTCTACTTATTACAAAATATAAAAAGATCATGTAAGTTCTCAACTTCACCTGATACACAAGACATCAATTTTTCAAAAATTTTGCAGATAATGTTAACTAGATTACCTGCAAAATGCTTGTTTGATGAGTGTTGTTTTTTTTTTTAATTCTTTTTTATCATTACTAATAAATTTTCTTTTGACTTTACAGTTATGATGAGATAACAGGAGCAATACCATCTCGCTTGTGCCATGTCATCTTGAAACTTAAGAAGCATCATGACGAGAGCTAAAATGATAATAGCTGTACAACTTCGAGAATCATGAGAATTTTGAGGGCGGTGTAGCAAAAGTGGTTTATATAATTTATTAATTTTTATATTCTTGTATAAAATATATATTGCCATCAAGAAAGCTGAAATGAGATTGTACAATATCTAAATACACATCAGTTATTGTATAAATGTTATCAACACCAAAATGTTAAATGCAAGGCTTTCTTTGGTCAAAGGATGTGTGTTGGTCATGGCACCTTATCCATATTTTGACTCTTAACCCAGGGTGTAGGATGCAAATCGACTTCAAAAGAATATGATTACAAATTAAATCAGTATAGGATGTTATGTAACTTTTAATTGTTCAAATTTTTGCATGCTGAATGCAACAGATTATGTAATAATGATGTAGAAATGATGAAAAAACAATGATTATGAATGATGTAAACAATGCAAGTGATGCCAGTATCAATTGACAGGTGTGATTCAAACGTGTTTCAACAGTGATAGTCGACATTCTGATTCACTGAAGCATGAAATAACCATTAACATTACAAATAGTATAATAACATTAAATGGAATAAAAATATTTTAGCTTTAAATTAAGAATACAATCATCCTTGTATAATACTATAATTTGTAATTAAAATTTACCTATTATTTAGTTCTTCTCTAAGATTTGATGTTACATCATGTATAGTATTACATTACATTACTTTTGTACATTGAAAAGAGTTGTGCACTAATTGGTGTAAGCCAAATTATATTCAGCAACTTTAATTATCACTATTCCTTATGTACATGGAAACTACTTCACTAATCACTATACCAGAAAAGTTACGAAAGTTTTGTCCAAAGAGGGTGCGAACAGTTGGGAGACCGCCCACCTTGTGTGGTTCTGGATGTAATATCAACGATGAAACCATGGGTGAGAACTAACTTACGTCCCAGGGAAGATGAGATAAGAGAAATCATTATCATTACTATCAGAATGTGTATGGTTGTAAACACTGAGCAACCACATGTGCCAATTCAATCAACGTATTTACAAACAAAAGGGAGGTGCTATTAGGCATACTGTATGTTCAGCAGCAGAAATTGTTAACCTATTTATGGTTTGGTGGAACAGAATGTTTTTAATAGAAAATAGAGTGATCCAGTACAGGATGTACTAAAGATATATGGATGATATTTTCCTGTTAGTACTGTAAAATTTTATTTAACAACAGAAATGAAGAGGATGTGATGCATAAATTCAAGATGATAGCTAACATACACAAAAGCATACAGGTTAAAGTATATATACTGTAGTAATAATATAACAGACTGCCAGTTGTGGATAGTTTGGTAAGAATGAAAAGGATGTAGGATGGTAAAGTGAAGATAGTACATTCACACTACATAAAAGTTCACAAAACTAAATTCAATCATACTTGTCAACGACCTAGTGATGGTGATGAGGAAAATATCTCCACTGAACAATGAGGAAGAGAAATAGACATAATACAACATGACATACACAGAATGCAGGCTAGCGTGTATATCATTATGGAAAAGAAAAAAGTATACAGTACATCAAATCTAAAACACGATTTGAACAGATGGTCAAAAATGACTAAACTCCACTGTTTAGACCAAAATAATGGAAAGAGAAGTATGGGGTAGACGGAAAGAAAACATGGTGTGAACATGGAGGATTTGATACCACTTTCTTTGTTAATGCAAAAACAATGTTAACAAATATTTAAGGCAACGTCGGGTCAATCGTCAATGTGCTAGAAATGAATGCTTCCTCTGTGACAACAGAAACTGAACTGTAAAAAGAGAGATCTATACGAAATGCAACGCATCTCGTGTACGGGAAACAGAGGAAAAACCTATTTTATGTTTTTTATTAAATCATTCAATGTCTTGTGATGTTTCTTTCAATGGTTCTTTAATTATCCGTGTGGCGACAACAAAATTCCTGGGGGTTTCATTGACCAAAATCTCAACTGGGGATCATATCTTTAACATTTCCAAGACTATCTCCTGTAATACAGGCATTATCACCAAACTCCGCTCCATGTTTCTAAGTCCATTTAAAAAAATTCTCTACTCCAGCTTAGTTTTACCTTGCCCTGCGTGATGATTCTTGCCATGGGCAACGCAGACAAGATACACCTAAATCCGTTCAATTTCTGGAGTTGGATGTCGCGACCACGCGGCTGATCTTTTGGTTAACCGTGGGCTATTTATGATTTATCTAAGTTTAATGTTTGTTTTTTTTATGTTCCTCGTCAACACCTGATCCGTCCCTAACGCCATTTTGAAAGAATTCTCCAAGAACCACCAAATCCATACTTATACCAATCTTCACAATTCCATCACACTCGCCTTCGTACAGTTCGCTGGCGGGTCCAGCAATTCTAAATACTGGGGCCCATGGAGGGACTTTTACAGATGGAGTGTAGACCACCTCAGCCCCATCATGGCTGGCCTGAGATAAGGAAATTTATGATGTGGCACCACAAGTTGGCCGGAAAAGGCACTCTCAGACCTAAATTTGAATATAATTTTCTTTTTTCTCCACCTTTAAATTTGGAGAAAAATTAGGGAGGGTGGGTCGGCTGGGCCCCTTGAATCTGCCACTGAAATATTCATCATAACATTTTTGTTTTGAATTTATCCTAGTAATCATAATCATGCCCGCTTACATATTTCGTGCAAACTAACATTCATGAAAATAACAATTTATTACTGATTAAATTGTGACGTATAACATATTCGAACCATGAAAAACAACTGATAAATTATGTTCCTTCATGGATAAACTTAAAAAGTTACTTCAATTCTATCTTTGCATGTAAAGTACTTTTAAAATCAATCAAGAGGTTTTTCCTTTTCTCCTCTTTTTAAATTTCGCTTTTGTGCTAGTAGTACTGTATTGCAACTACACTATTGTGAGTGGAAATACTGCCACGTCCAGAGGCGGATCCAGAGATGTCCGAAAAGGAGGGGGGAGATTTTTGTGTTCTAGACGCCCTAAAATAACATTTGAGGCGTTGTGGGCTATCATTTTTTTGTTTTTCTTTTTTTTTACCTCCTACAAGGGGGGGGGGGGCCGGCGGGGGGGGGCCGGCGGAATCCGCCCTGACGTCTAACTTACGATAAAACAGGACTAAGGAGATAGAAAGTGCACACAGCATTAGTGAGCATTTTTATTTCACAAACATAAAAGGTGATTTACGTAATTTATCATTGTCATGACAGGGGCGGATCCAGATATTTTCTAAGAGTGGGAGGGGGAAGGGGAGGGGTGAAGAGCACACCCACCTCAGCCCTACCATGGTTGGGGCTGAGACGAGAAACTTTTAAGAATATGCCCTTCTAGATACTCGGAAATGGCACTCTCAGATGACAAAAATACTTTTTCAAAGCAGTCTCCTCAACAAATTACTGACTTTTCCCGACGGGAGATCTGCTCCCCCTCCCTTAAACACCCCTTCTCACACGGGCGTCGCAAATGTCTAATTAAGGACCTATAGTCAAAGCAAATTATGATTAGTCCTAGATGCCCGGAAATGACACTCATTCAGACTTAAAATTTGAATATTTTATCACCATTTTTATTTAAATGTGGACAAATGTGGGAGTCCTGGCTGGCTGCCCCCCCCCCCCTTTCCCACTGGATTAATATGATATATGTCTTACAGTCAATGTCAGAAACACATGCTGCTATGTATAAACAAAGCCCTTTTAGGAGGGTATCATAGAGCGAAGACCCTGGGTAGGGGCACCGCAAGGAACCCTAAGGGTCGGTGGCCCTGCATATGCGTTACCGTACGCCACTAAGCATGGATAACTGTTATAGCTGGGTACACACATTCCGTAATAATGCGGTTAAATAATCCAGTCATAGGTCTCCATCTTTTGGCCTTTTTTACATCCTAGTTTATTAAATCGTTGGGAAGAATCAGCGTCGGAAATATAGCGTAACGTTGTCAATCATTAGAAAATTCAAAATTAGTAAGTGGAAAATAATCGAGCTCTCCATTCGCCCACTGCTGGAACCGCCACTGAACTCATAGGTACACTTCCTTTTTCTTCCCTCTTTCCTCCCTTTAACAACTCTTCTCAATTTTTTTTTATCCCTCTTTTATATTTTTTCGGCAGGACTGACGGGAGGGGTTGCACGGGCCCCAGTGACCCCCCCCCACCACTGGATCCGCCCCTGCATGATGTCATGGCGAAATGCGACAAGCAATATCGGAGTTAAAATTCGACTTAAATAAATCGAAATAGACAGACCAATCCGTGTCAAAGGCTGTATAATCATTGTTGAACTGCTATATAAAATTTAATTGACTAACTATAATTTTTTGAAATTAGGAAAAACAGGAATCTATGTATGCATATAATATTGAACACTGTGTATACGGGCCTTAATAATATACACAATTCTATGGTCCTATTCTATGGAATAATATTGATGCTTCTATTCGTAATTCAATATCTGTCAAAATGTTCAAAATGATGTATAAAAATTATTTGTTGTTAACATATCAATAAGGATCCTTTATATATTTAAATTCATGCATACTTTTATTTAGTTCATATCCTGCCAAAATGTTTTTTTTTTTGTCACTGTTGTCTTGTACCACGTTATGTTTGTCCGTGTAATTATCAATAATTTTGTTTAGGTGGCCAGTGCTATACGAGCTTTGCTCTTTTGTTGGTCATCCTTCCTTTGATCAATATAATGAAAATGTTTTTGGAAAATAAACTGAAACTGAAACAAAATGAATAAATCGTTTATTGTGCACTTTTGAGTATAACTATGTTGGCCTAATAGGTTTACACGCTTACAACTTTAACAATGTACAGTACATTGTTTTCATAATAAATTAGAGAGATAATCGTTGCATCCATAAAAATCTATGGAGTGGTTACTGAGATGGTTACGAAATGTACAAACAATTGCGTTTTTACACGCACCGCACTTTGAACAGAGCACAAGTGAATAGACAAAATTCATGACAGTCATTCGTAATTGTTGTTGTTCTTTCCACTCGCTTTGCAAAGTGGGGTTTTAACTATAGAAGATTGGTGAATATATGGTGGGCTCCTTTGAAAAGTGGGTGACTTGTCCCCCTGTCCCCCACCGATCGACGCCCATGGCAAAAAAAAGGTTTGTTGCAAGCCTCTAGCTAGGGTCCCGTCCAAGTGTATCTCCAAAGTAACCAGTGTGGTATACAGTAAGAGAAATCCTTAAGTCATCGGTAACTAAAATAGTACTACTACACTACTAGTACTAGCAGGCCTAGCTATATTTTCTGTACGTACTCGTAGCTACTGTGCAGTGGTCTTTTAATACTATTTAGATAGGCGCTCTTTTCTAATCTTGAACTCAGAGATTTTTTAAATCATATAGTGTGTATAATTGTCTTTTAAGAACATTGTCCAGAAAAAGTAATGTGATACGACTCTTCGTTATGGAGTTATGAATTTTTAAATAACATGAAGAATTTAGCCTCAACGCTTATAGCCTACCATATTTTTGTTGGTAAACGCACCATCTCTGGGAACGGTGGCACACTAGAGTGGTGCGTTCAATAACAGTTACAAAACTGTTGGCCTATATACAAAATTGAAATACAATTTCAAATCACTTAGAAAATACCATTGAAAGTTACCTACACGAACATACCAATGTGTAAGAGTGGTCAAACCATCAAGTGCACCAACATTGCTATGGGGATCAATGCCTTAGCCAGGATTTTCAAAGTGCGGGACAATAAGGGTGGACCCATTTTACGCGTAAATTCAAATAATGTGGACCCATTTTCCTAAAAGTTGACCCATTTTATGCAAAAATATGAAAAATCTGGACCCATTTTCATAACCCATTTTAGCTATATATATGAGAAATCTGGAACCATTATTCCAAAAGTGGTTTCATTTTATGCATAAAATTGCATAACTTGGACCCATTTTTAAAAATGTGGACCTCTTTGTGAATCCATTAGAAAATTTGTGTGGGAGTGTCCCAAACTGTCCCAATAGCTGGACGGCTATTAATGAGGAGTAGACAAAATTAATGTGTACATGACATGCAAAATTCAGATTTTAATAGATTTTTATAACCAATTATAATGAATGATGGATATACTATATTAAAGGGGAAGGGGGTGGGGTTACCGACAAAACTGTGGTTTGTTGATCTGTGCGAAAATGTTATTCTGAACGGCCCTAAAAGAAAAGCACTGCTGGCAGACTGAGGGCGTCCAGTAGTCACGTGAACTCATGTCGCAACTGCAAATCTAAGCTGTTGGAAGGGCGGCGCCGTCGAAACCGTTTTCCAGGTAATAACAACTTTATGTTATTTTATTAAACCCTAGCTTCTTTCATATTACTAGCAGCGTCATGGGGCTGTACCGAACTTACAAAAGTAGACTCTAATGTATTATTTAGTAGGCCTATACTGTATTAATCTTTATACAACCCGACCCGAGACAACAGTAGGCCTCTACAAAAAGATGTCTTCGCATTAAACAGGGAAGAGACGCCATTTATCGATTATCATCATCAATTTAAACTAATATTTATTTCAATAATTTATAGATTAACATAGTAAACGATTGAGACAACTTAATCAACATCTATCATTTCATTTTAATTTATTTATTCGACCAAAAACATTACAAAAAATAGTATAAACAATTATGACAAAAGGTGAGGAAACAATAAAGCGACAAAAATTACTAGAACTCAAAATCTAATATGATACAAGACATAAAATACATGTAGGTAAACAATACAACTTCAAATCCTGATTAAGTTTCATTAAAATAGGTTTAGGCCTATATGTTTAAAGTTAACAAGAAATATTTCCTATAAAAAAACGCCGCAACTTCTGTTGCTTATTAAATTTGTGTATACAGCTACTTCCAAATTTATCCTATGTGTAAATTTTGTTATTGTATTTAAGTTAGTTGTTTCAATAAATAAATCTGTAGGCCTAACTGTATTTTCCTATAGAACAATATATATTGTAGAGTTTACATTATTGAAGGTATGGTATTTTTTTTATTTTTTTTATATGAGGGTATTGTGAAGTACATGATTAGAGATCTTTGAATAAATTTTAACAATTTCTTTATTTGGAAGAAGCGGGCGTGTTCCAGATAGAGTTGTGATGTAGACTGAAATGTATCACTGCGGAAAACATAGCCATATGATGACAAACATATTCATAAATACACACTTATACATATATATTTATAATGTAATAATTTATTTGCTAATACCTGTTAATGTTTTTAAACATATTGACAATGGCAAATATCATAGGGCTTATGTACTGGTATATTTTGCTGAACAATAAGCAGGTTTGAGAAACATCTATGGACATCAATTAATATCCATGTGAGATCTTTTATACCTTTATGTTTTTTAATAATTGGTGACAATATTCTTATCCTTAAACTTCCTAAATTTATTTAAAACTTTACAAACATAGATTATCCATGCTTTTGTCATGGTGATCAAGTTTGGGTAAACACTTTATATCACTATTTTGATATTAATTGTTTATTTATTTAACAACATACATATTGACAATAGCAAATATGTACTGGTATATTATGCTGAACAATAAACAGGTTTGAGAAACATTGATGAACATCTCATGTGAGATCTTTTTATACAATTTATGTTTCTTAATAAATGGAACAATATTCTTATCTTTAAATTCCTAAATTAATTTAAAACTTAACAAACATACATTATCCATGCTTTTGTTATATCAACACCACTTTATCTGGGTTGTAATCCCATATGGTAGATTAATTAAGCTGTCGATTCAAGCCTCGACCACGCCCATAACCTTCAGAGGCTGCATCATCAGCTATTGTCGGTCCACTGCTAGACAAATGTTTCAGGATGTCGACGCCAAATCAATCTTTTTTTCTTATTGTGTTGCGCCATTTCACTCTTCCCTAATAAATATTCGATCTCATCTCTTAATCTAGTTTACGTTGTTTTTTCTCTTGTTCGTTTTGCCATCCATGCGGTCTGTTGCTGTTTGCATTCCTGCTGCCTACAAGTTCAACAACC
The DNA here is from genome assembly GCF_011630105.1 of Anneissia japonica. Taxonomy (NCBI): domain Eukaryota; kingdom Metazoa; phylum Echinodermata; class Crinoidea; order Comatulida; family Comatulidae; genus Anneissia; species Anneissia japonica. The sequence goes on from NW_022750702.1 coordinate 201,888, forward strand.
AGAATGAAAACCACTGAGCCAAACCACATTTTTACCATTATTGTTATTAATATTAATAATAATAATATTAATTTTAATATTACAGTATTTTATTTATTTGTATTTATTCCCCTCCCCCACTATAGGTGGCTAGGCATTTCTACTACTGCCACCAGTGTGTGGCTATTTTATATGGGTCGTACGATATCTCGATAATAGTTAGCCTAATCCTAACACTCTTCAGCGTATATAGGCACTATTTTTCGACATTAAATGTGGAATACCCTGGCTCTACTACTTGGCTAGTAGTGTAGGAGTAGGCCTAGCCCTAGGTTGTGTCGTCAGTTTCTGTTGTTATTTTTTATGGGATTGTCAATGCATAGGTCTACGTACGTAGGTACGACGATAGAGCCAAGTATACTTTTTTGCGATAATTTAATTACAATTCCTCCTAAAGAACAATGATCAACTAGCTGTAAAGATATCCAAATGTAGAGGCTTTCGACCCACTCGAGTTCTCATTATTCCATCCATATGTTTTCCCGTTTCTATTTCATACCCTCTTCGCAGCCGCTGTTTGGTTCCTGGACGATTTTTTGGTATTCATACCCTTTTCGCAGCCGCTATTTGCTTCTTAAGACGTCTTAACAGCCACTATTTGGTTATTGAGACGTCTTTTTGGTAACTGCGCGTGCTCGACATGGCTTGATAACGTCACTTACTTCCAAGCGCATGCTCACTGTGTTTTTTAAAATTAATTCACGGACGTTATTTGGTAACTGCGCATGCGCATTGCTTAGTTCGGAATTCCCATTTATTCGTAGTAAAAGCTACCGCTACCTACTGTTTCTTAATGACTATCGTTAGCCTAAATCAAAGGGAATATTAAATTAATCAATAAAATACTTCCAATATTAAATTGACTTATTGTATTCTAAAGCTCGGTCGGCAACCTTTTACTTCTAAGGACCCATAATTTTGTGCCCTCGCTTCCCCACACCTCGAGTTATCATAGCTGGGGCGGATGCAGGATTTGGCAGTAGGGGTGCGTGAGAGTCCGACCATGGTGGGGCTGAGGTGAAAACATTTTGAGAATTTGGCCATCTAGGTGCCCGGAAATTGCACTCTTATCCCCCCCCCCCCTTTTTTTTTTTTTGAAAGTCAAAAGAAAACAATTGATCCCTAAAACGCTTCAGAGATTATTTTAGGGCGTCTAGAAAACAAAAATTTCCCGGGGAATGTCCGGACACAACTATTAGAGTGGTGTCATCTCGATCGGCCCAACTTTCGACCCCATTTCGGCTCCCCCAAACCCCGTTCCCCTTTGGAAATCTCTGGATTCACCCTAGTCATACTTTAGGTCTTACCGGTAGGCCTAATTGATATCAATAATTACAACAATTACTTTTTTTACTTTAAAAAAAAATACAATTTAGGGGGGAGAGGGTATGCACCACCTTGCATCCGCCCCATAAATTGAAGAAAAATCACAGCAGCAGTCAAAGAAACTCCTTAGCAACAACACAGTTCCCATTGAGCAATTGCGATGACATTTTCTACGGTTTGCTGGAAATAGGTTGGGGAACAGAAACCTTCTATTTTTAAGTCAATGCGTCATGTAGTTAATTGGTGATACCCGGGGAGAAATTGGTTATACCTTTATAAAGCTGAAACATCCACGTACTGATTATGGCATCCCTATTGTTCTGATGAATTTAGTAGACATAGGCCTAAGAAGTGTTTTATTCGTCAAGCTTTGTTAGACAGGGTGTTTTGTCGGGGTGGATAAAAAAAGGGGCGGGGTGTGGTAATGGGGTCTGGATTTTGTTTTAAAATAAACTTATAAACATTTTTAAAATACAATATTTTCAGAATTATGCAAGTATTTACAAGTAAAATGATCAGGATTTCTATTGTTAAAAGCTACATTGTAGCATGGGGAGGTGGTAAACAAGCTGTTTAAGCAAGACAATAATTCCTCCATTCGAACTACCGGTTCCATCATTAAAATACTGGTAGATCACATTAACTACTCTCTATCTTCTTTAATATCAAAACATTCAGCGTTATTTATGCGTCCGCAATACCTAATTGAATGCTAGGCCTATACCTTTCTTTGTGACTAGTGATCCAAATCAAATTATGCCAAGGGCTGATGGGAAATTATGCTAAACTATACTGAATGTTAAATTTAATGGTGGTTTAAATAAGCGCCTTTCTCCCACCTAAAATGAAAGCAACACTATTCTCAATGCTATTACCGTATACCCATTGGTGCCGCCAGAGTCGACGGTATCAGGTCTGATGTTCCCGACTGGGAAGAGTGGAGGAATTGGAATGGCCAATTTTCCGGACGGGAGAAAGTTACCGGGGTCAGGCAATGAAGAACCCTACAATATATAAATATAAATATTGACGCCAACAGAACAATCATCTGCATTATTTTCAGCGATGTGAAACTAAAACGTATTGATGAAGTATATTCACACAACGTCATTCAAATCATGTACAAAATAGTTAAACATCTTTAAAGAACCACAGAATAACGTGCGTGTTGACATAACAATATATCTTCAAAAGTAATTTTCTAGAGCAAGCACCATGGTACGGACTATGTTTAGTACCGTACTAAATGAAGAAAAAACCTTAAAGTAATTTAAAAGATACGATATATATATATATATATATATATATATATATATATACTGTCTCTTATACACATCTTACCTCGATATAATACTCAGTGGTACTGTACCTACGCGCCAAGGAAGAGGTCAACACATTTACTCGCTCTTCCACAATAAAATAGGGAAAAAGCACTAAATTTGAACAGACATTTTCAAGCATGGATAGCTGTATCGGCTGGGCCTATACTTTACCATACCGTAATAAATTTATGGCTAAAAAAACAGTCTTGGAGGTCTCTGTCAATTGGCACTTTTTGACATCCTGACTAGTGAAATCGTTTGACAAAATCGGCGTCGAGGCTATAACGTTGGTTTCGATCATCACCAATGAAAAGAAAAATAAAAATGTGTGGTAAAATAACCGAGCGCCCTACTCGCCCACTTCTGGAACCGGCTCTGAACTCATGGGTACATTTCCTTTTTCTCCCCTTTCCTCCTTTTCCCTCTTCTTATTATTTTTTTCTCCCCTTTTAAAATTTGTTGGCGGGACTGACAAGGGGCACGGCTTCCTCTGAAAAACCTAACAACTGTCTCTTATACACATCTAGATGTGTATAAGAGACAGGTGTGTGTGTGTGTGTGTGTGTGTGTGTGTGTATGTGTGTGTGTGTGTGTAAAACATGAAGAACTAAAGAATGACGGACGAATAGGAAAGATACTCATTATTATAGTGTACGTGTTCGTAGTAAATTTTAGGCATTAATCATCAGAGGTCGAGGTGCCGAGACTATCACGTTACATAATTCGACATTAAATCCAGACCTTACGTGATTTCCAAAATATCTCTATGTGAAATGCTCGGAAATGGCACACTCAAAACAATACAAATGCTTTTCTCAAAGCGGTGCTGCTCCACAAATTATTGGCTTCTTCTCGACAGAAGTTTGATTCCCCTCCCCTCACTTGCGTCATGGCTCTGAACTCACGGTCCAAGGAGAGGAGATCTGAGAACATTTTGTGTTCACATGTATTAAAGAATGTTTAAAAAGGGAACATAATGTGGTAGTTTTAAGCTCACAAACAAGGAAGAAGACACCGACTACCATGAACGTTACCAGGTTCTTTTAATCGTCAAGCGTTAGATTAAAATCAATACACATTGAGTCCATATAAAATAAATCCCTGTTAATATCTCTACATAATTATTGTATCATATTTTCACATCAATATACTCATGTACATCATTACTACATGATACGATTACATCTTTAAATCATTACAATATTACCCAACCATCACTGCATCAATACTTAGATAAACAAGTGCGTGTATACCTGGATTTACACACAAAAAAAACTAGCTTTGGAGGAACAACCATCGCTACACATCCATTATAGTAATCTAGAAAGGAATTAATAATGTAAGGATAAATAAGAAACGAGTCTAAAGATATACTCATACAGCATTCACACAGCTTACCTCTATGGCACGCATACCTATGCCATCACACCATTAATACCTTTCTCACAACCTCTAGAAATACTACCTAATACATTAGGCTACCATACTCAAATCATTTACATTATCAATCAGATATCACTAGGTCGATATAGAGTTACTATTAGCAAAATACAATGATCATTATGACAATGATTCATTAACATACCTGTAAACTTATTCAATAAGCTTACGTTGCTCAGCCCACAAACCGTACAGTAACGATGGAAGTGTTCAACAACCAGTAATCACGTGAAGACCAATATAATAAACACCCAGACAAACAATATCATACGCGCATACAGTGTAAGATTCACACAGTTTAATTACGTACCTCGATATAATACTCAGTGGTACTGTACCTACGCGCCAAGGAAGAGGTCAACACATTTACTCGCTCTTCCACAATAAAATAGGGAAAAAGCACTAAATTTGAACAGACATTTTCAAGCATGGATAGCTGTATCGGCTGGGCCTATACTTTACCATACCGTAATAAATTTATGGCTAAAAAAAACAGTCTTGGAGGTCTCTGTCAATTGGCACTTTTTGACATCCTGACTAGTGAAATCGTTTGACAAAATCGGCGTCGAGGCTATAACGTTGGTTTCGATCATCACCAATGAAAAGAAAAATAAAAATGTGTGGTAAAATAACCGAGCGCCCTACTCGCCCACTTCTGGAACCGGCTCTGAACTCATGGGTACATTTCCTTTTTCTCCCCTTTCCTCCTTTTCCCTCTTCTTATTATTTTTTTCTCCCCTTTTAAAATTTGTTGGCGGGACTGACAAGGGGCACGGCTTCCTCTGAAAAACCTAACAATTAGAAAAGCTTACGTGAAAAATGAACCGAGATAGTGTGGTCAGACTATAGCCTAGATATAGGGAGCTTGGGCGGCCACTAACAGTGACTGATCCCTTCTAATTCTAAATAATAACAACTTTATTATTCATATAGATGCCCACTAAGAGCCTCAGAGTGGTCTTATTTGTTTTAAATTTCAAACGATGGGAGAGGGGATTCTAGGCCCGTAGCGTGACTTAATTTGTAGGAGGTTCATTTCAGTGGAAAGTGGACCCTTTAGAAACCATTATACAATAACATAACCACAACACAGAGATGAACTTTAGTGATAGGCCTATGTCTTATTTTATTTTTTAGCAGATATTATACTCTGGAGAACATTGTAAATATATCCACGAATATCAATTTTTCGTTTTTAAATGCGGACCTTCTACAGTTTTTGGGTGGTTGGTCGTAACCCCCTTAACCCCCCCCCACGCTACGGGCCTGGAATTCTCCTACCATACCGACACCCACCCCCACAACCTCCCCCCCTCGTTTGGGCCTATCGGCCCGCTATGGGCAACACCCAATAAAACATCCTGCGTTCGCCCATGTCAGCATTCAAAATCACTAAATTGTTAGGGCTTCCGGGGGCTTTTCCACCTGGACCTTTAGAGGTTCTTAAACATCGCTCTTCCCCTGCCGTTGGTCAATTTTTCTTGTGATGGCTTTACACAAGCAAGAAATAAAAGATCATCAAAAAGCAAATAATAGTGGAAAATTATTTGTCTTATTTTTGGCAACATATCATATCTCAATCTTATGGTGCAAAAATTGTAATTAATTTTTCCCCTAATAATAGTACAAAAGTATAAGAAATAGCTTGAAACTCGGATATGTTCTTTGGCCCATGACATGAAATCTAAAAATAATTTGGCCCTTCAAATAAATTTAATATAATGAAATAACCAGGATTTTAAAATATCAGTACTTTGTTACTTCATCGATCTTTTGGTAATAGGCCTTATATTGTAATAATTATTATAATTAAATATTATATGATAAAAAATATTATAGTAATTCTCTTAATAGTTATCATAATAATCATAATTATCATCATAATTACCCTCATCGTCATCATTATAATTAGCATCATAATTATTATCATCATCATAATTCATTACCATGATAGTAGTCCATCCTAATAATTACCATCATCATAATATTATAATTACTGTCATCATATTTGTCATCATAATTATCATCATCATAATTACTATCATCATAATATCAAATATCCTAATTATCAACATCCTGATTATTATCATAATTATCATCGTCATAATTATCATCACCATAATTATCATCATCATAGATATCATCATCTTCATCATTATCATCACAATTATTATCATCATAATTTTCATCATCGTCATAGATATCATCATCATAACTATAGTAATCATCATAGATATCATCATAATTATCATTATCACAATCGTCATTATAATTGTCATCCAAATTATCATCATAATTATCAACATCATCATCATTATATCTTATATCTGAATTCCATGCATGCCTAGCTTCCATATTTTTGTACAACAAAAAATATAACCATTATCCTAAGTTCCTGTGTATTAGGTATACTTCCATCGTTCTCCCTCAGATGTAAAGACTATAATCAAAACATTGAAAGGTATAATTTGTCAAACAGTTGTTGGTTAGTATGCTTTCACTTTGATGTACTATTGATATGATGTTTATTATTATTTTATCTTGCAGTGTAGACATTTAATTTCAAGTCCAGAAACTAAAGAGCCCTCATTCAAGAAATGGAGAGTCTCAAACTAAAGAGAACATGCTTTGTTTTCATATTACTCCTCGTTAAGTTCGTGCATTTCGCAACTTCTGCTAGTCTTAGTAGTGATATGACGCCAGGAGAAAATGTTTACGAAGGTGGCGATGTAACATTTATTTATCATTTTTCTGATGAGCCAAGAAGCGCAGATCAGATAAATTTGAAATTTTATGATGACCGTCATCCATCCGGCCCACTTCTAGAGGTAACCGCACCCAATTATGTTAGCTTAAATCATATTACACCACCTCCAGATTGGACAAGTTATGTTGATTTGGGTCGGGATTATTTTAATGCATACATTAAAAAGAAGGCAGTGGTCATTACCGATTCTGGTAGTTACTCACTGACCGACCCAGGCCAAATATATGTCGGAAGTTTTGGGTGGGAATTAAATGTTCAACCACTTCCCGTCTGCTTTCGATCAAATGTTGATATTTCTTTCGAAGAAAATCGGAAAGAATGCTCTGTGATAGACGATGAAAAAGGAACATGGTACAGGAACGAAATCGAACAATCGAACTCGGAAGTCATCGATGACATTTTGTCCCAACTTGTTGTGCCAGGAAACAACAATGTTCAGTATACTTGCACGGCTGTTATCAATGGAGCTGAACGATCATGCATTTTCGGTAATGGGAAGTATACGATATATGATGTCTTGAACATGAAAGATGAACTCTGAATCTGAGCACTGTTTATTGAAAAAAACCAAAACTGAAAACATCATATTCACTGTAGTTTGTCATTGAACTTTAATATCTAATACAGTATATGTTTTAATTATTGTCTATCTAATTATTGTTTATGAACTATTAAAAAAAATGTATGACCGGCTTTCATGATTTGTAGTACGGTACAGTATGATACAATATATTTAGCAAAATTTCAGTGAAGATATTTGCCAAAATTACAAGGAATGTTCATGGGATATTTTGTAGTTGATTGATTACTCTATTAAGTGCATATTACTTTGTTCCATTTATTTATCATTAAAGCTTGATTTTCTTTCGCAAATTATTTATATTGGAATCTCTAATAAATATTTACTGTAGGTTTATATATTTTAAGTATATTGCCAAAGGGTCTATGAAAATTTATTGCTTAAGGACTGTCTCTTATACACATCTTGGACCCTTTAGAAACCATTATACAATAACATAACCACAAGTAATAATTATAGTATAGCTCATCATCGAAAATATTATAGTCGCAGTTGGGGTGTCATTCCTAGCTTAAATGTAGGTAAATTTTTAGTATATTGTTAACGTGGTCTATGAAAACTTACTGCTTATAGGAACATGTTAAAATCCTGAGTAGTCGTGTGTATATATATATTGGTGTTAGAATAGGACTCTCTCTGGTCTAATGGATATAATACTCGCCTCAGCGAGAAATTGCAGGTTCTATGCCTGATCTACATGGGATGGCTACAGGCCAGTGTGCAGGGGGTATGGGGGTGCAGAGGGTTCGGACGCACCCCTCCTTCCAACAAAAGGTCCACTTTTTTAGCATATTATTTCACAAACTTGTTCCTAATTATAGCTAAATACCGGTACTATAGTAAGTATTGCATTTCATATTTGCCAGCTCTTCTAACCGTATATTTATAATAATGTGGTATGAATTTTTTTGGGATGATCAGATCTGGTGATTACAAATTGATCCATGAACAATGGTTATACACCTACTGATGTAAATGACATAACAGTACAATATGGAATGAAAATTTAAATATTCAGAAACTATTGGTTTCAGAATACTTTGTCGGAGTTCAATTTTTATAACCTCTTGATTCAGTACTAGCTATAGTATACATTGCATATTATTTGCCAGCTCTTCTGTAGTACGAAATTTCAAGGGCGTCGGAAGCGGTCCGGCTGGTCCGGTTTTGGCCGGACCAATAATTAACAACTCAATACTCAACTTGTAAGCCAAATTCTACTTTCTCTGACGCAATCAAACATACCGTAACCTGCACATTCAAATTTGGAGGGGGCCGGCTGGGACCTCCCTCGAACCTGCCACTTCCCAGTGGTGAAACTAGGTTCCGATGGGCCCTTTTTCGAGAGTGCAGTCATCACACAGGTTAAGAATGCTATATCTAGAAAAATAATGACTAGATCACAATTAGTTTTTAAAAATAATATGAAACACAGTGTATTGCAAAAATTATATAAAAATAAATTGTTCAAAATTTGTTATCAATTCCATAATTATATGAAATGAGATACTTATTCCTCAAAGAATGAATAAATAAAGTGCAAGTAACACGAACACATTATATAATGCAATATGAATAACAATGTATAGGTCTATTATATTTATACAAGTTAACTGATGTTGTGAAATACCTAAAAAAGGATTATAGATTCAAGAACACTTTATTGTACATTTTAAAATAGTAATTTGTTTTTCCTTTGCAACAGCCTTGATTAGGAAGGATAAAATTACATTAAAAATCACACGACAAAACAACTTGGCAATGACGAGAAATACGTTAAGATATTAACAATTTAAAATAGTAAAGTAGTAAAAAGTCAAAATAAAAATCACTGTTTAAAACTGTTTATCTTATTTGTTTTTATTATGTTTATCTCAGAAACAGACCAGCCATTTTAGTAAAGATTAAAACTATAAAAACCCCACATTTTGCTATAAAATAATGGCAGCATGCTAATTTAGTAAAACATGAGTTATGTATACATAGGATACAGTATGCATTTTCCTCCATGAATAAATGAAAATGCAAGAAACAGGAACAAAATTATATTACCGTATATAATGCAATATGAATAACAATGAATATGCGTCTATTATATTTATACTAGTTGACGGATATTGTGATATACATAGCCTATAAAAAGATGTAGCCTAAATAAACTAACATGTGTTATGAATACACAGGGACACAGAGCACAATATGCTATGCATTATTTAGTAAACCTATTAAATGTCTTTTGAATTAAGCTAGGTGAATACGTTAGATTTTCAAATATTAGACTGCTAGTTTATTTTTTAGTATGATTATTTAGTAAAGTTTTGGTTTATTAATAGCAGGAGGACCATGTATGTAGGTATTCCCATCATATGGACAGATCTACCAGGTGATAAGTACTCAATAGAGCAATAAGAATCAGGGGCATCAACTATGGGTGGAGGGTCAATATCAGAATAAGGTACTGTACGTTTCTACAGGGGTTCTACGCAGGCCCTACAACAGTCCCGGTCAGGGTGGTGGACAAACGCCAGGGAAAATCAGCAATTTTGATTAGATACTTATTAACTGATAGATAGGCCTACTTATTAATCAATTCAACTGATCGATTTACACTTTTTTGATTAAAAAATTACTATGACATGGTTCAAGACGAATACGTGTCAATTATTTTAGAGTATTTTTGCAACATACTAGCAGGCCGTATGGTAATACATCGGCTAGTGTAAAACATCATTTTTAAATATCACTTCTACTGTTAAAGCAATGTTACTATTACTTGTACGTACGTTAATATTTATGAAATCCCATGGTGACAAATATAAATGATAAAGCATGAATGGTTAAATGATATATTTAGTACAAGTATGAATGACTGATATAATAGAATAGTGCGTGTTTTGAGCTATAGACAAAGAGAGCAGCTTAGCTCTCAGTCGGCTAATCTGGCGGTAGCCGCTGTGTGTGCGCTGAACCGTGGAGATCTCTAGGTCCCCGGTTCAATTCCCATCGCTGCCTCTCCTTGTGTTTCCGCTAGAGGGCTGAAATACAAGTTACTAGTGCACCGTCTTTCGGATGAGACATTTAAGCCGTTGGTCCCGTGTGCATATGGTCCATGTGCACGTTAAAGAACGCAGTCCACTCTTCGGAAAAGAGTAGGGGATTGTCTCCCGGTGTACTGCCCAATCACCACCAGAAGGACCCCACTGGAAATAAGTCTTCTTCTAGACTTTCGTGGGCTATCCTTGGTGTTTACACCGAATAAATCCAATCCAATCCAAAGACAAAACTAATGAAAAGAAGTCATGTTACTGCAATGATGATTATGTATATTTGGCCGGACCAATAAAAATAGCTTCCGACGCCCCTGGAAATTTGTTGGAAATTATCAGCGCCAGTGATTGGAAATGGATCCATTATGAACAAATAAATATCTGTAGGCCTACAGATATAAAGGACAAAAACGTTACAACAAATCCCTAATAACACCCAAATTAATAAAAATTTTAATAGAAACGAAATCCATTTATAAGGCGCTCAAAATGCTAATACAGTAATTTGTCAGAGCCTCGGGGGGCTTCGGCCCACCCCGCGGGGGTCCTACACTTCCCCAGTCTAGGGTCCGCTTCGCTGGTTATTTGCTACAAACAACATTTGAAACTTTGTTTTGGACTCTTCACTGTGGGTTTTGCTTATTAGAACATTATTTACTATCGGACAGTGTTGGTGAATGGAAAATCATTTTTTATCTTCAATTTTATCTCACGTGAGTGGTTGCTAGGTTAGTTAGTCCCCCAATTTAATTTTCCTATCCGTAATCCCCTTTTCATTAAGAAATGTTAAGTATTGTTTAAATAGAAAGGATTTTGTAAAAATTGAAACTGGCAAAAAGAGCCGATTGCAATATTCGATTTGCCTATCGGGACAATTTTAGAACGATTCAAAAATTATAAACCGCAGACCACGCCGCTTGCTAGTCAAATTATTGATTTCGCTCCTTAGCCATATTGCCGTCTTGGTCTGTTGCCCTTTTAGTTCATTGCCGTTTTGGTTATTGTCGTTTTGGTCATTGCCGTTTTGGTTTATTGCCCTTTTGACCTGCTACCGTTGCGTCGTCCAGCGCTCACAGGAAGCGGAGTTATTTTCGTTGTACGACCATAGGTGGTACGACGAAGTGTGTGTCCGGCTTTAGAAACAACCATTCACTATGTTACGAAATTGAATGAAATTAAAGGGAGTAAAATGATAACTTTTCTGTTACAGTTTATTCACCACTATATTGACCACTATACACCTTCAAATATACAATAACATTTACTTCATTTATCAAATACTACTAATAGGTTTTAATAGTTTACATGGTTACTGGTATATTTATAATCTTTTTTTATTTATCTTACAACTGTTCCTAATGATATAATCAAATAATCAGTTAATATATTTATTGCAATTAATAATAAATTTTGAGCCATTTTAAGCTCAACCAAACGAACCAGTATGCAATATTCCCTTTTTACCGTTTTGCATAACCATAGAGAAAATTTTCTCTATGGCATAACAAAAGTAATAATGTTTACAGTAATTACTGTACACCAATTATAATTGACAAAACATCTTACTAATATTTTTAATAAAAACATCAATTTCAATAATAATATCAATAACTGAAACAAAATATAAACATTAAAGAATTTCATCTGGTTCCATATGTGTAGTAGAAAAATCATCCGTATTCAATTAGTTGGTTACCTTAGCAACGGTTTCAGCAACTGCTTTGGTGACCTAAGCGTGAATGACCCAATTCAACCAAGGGTTCATTAGCCTGAAGACAGCGACCAAATCAGTTGCTGAGACCGCTGCTAAGGTAAGCAAGAGATAATATTCCTACTAAAATATGAGCAGTGAACTATTTTTAATATACAGTACATTTTTGTCATCAAACAATTCTTCAGACTGACAGTTATCAATCACCATGGATACCCACCAACATCACATTTAACATACAGTATCTAGTGTTTTTTATGAACAGAATATACATGCAATAATTTTACATGAGTTACGGTAAATTAAAATACCACCAAACCGAAGATTATGGTCACAAAACTTTCATAAAATCACTTTTGGAATGTGATGGAATTTAAAAACAAAATCTAAATACAAAAATTTAAATGATGTTTTAATAATTTTTATGAAATTGTATATTTACCTATTTCACAACTGTCTCTGATTAACTTTGTTTAAATTTTGTTGGTGGGAGTAAGTTCAGAATTTTAAATGTCATTTGGATAGCACCAGATAAATGCTAAACCAGATAACCAATCTCTATTATTTAAAAAATGAATACATATTATTATGATAAAAAAGATGAGTAATATTAATAATGAAAAATATAGTTTTGAGAGAGAAAAAAAACAACATAATTATTTAATATTTAAAAAAAGATATACTGTAAATAAAATATTGACAATATCAAATAAATATTAGGTTTGTGAATGTTCAGGCAATGCACCTCTTAAAAAATTAAATATCAGAAATTTTCATAATCATCATCACTACGGGACGTATGCGAAGATGTATTTTAGTCCTGAGAGATCCTGAGAAAAATCAGGGCCATATAGAGTGGTATAGTTGATTGTAAAATACAATTAATAAGTACGCAAACTTTTATAGAGGTATAATACTGCGCATTCAATAAAATTGTTTTCCTCTCTCCTCTCTTCCTCATTTAGTTTTTTCTTTTTTCTTCTGGGTGCTATAGCCCCAATGGCCATGGATCTATGTAAATTTTTCTCTGTAATGATATACTGTATGAAATGCCCAAAATTCTGTGATGTGAAAGATGAAATGCATCAAGTCTATGAATAATGCATTCCCTCTGTCGATCCCCTTACCCCCCCCCCCCCCATTCCCCAGGTCTGATGCAAAAAATTAAATGCATCAGGATTGTGATGAAATTACACAGAGCTTCCAATTCTGTGAAGAATTACTTTAATCCATTTTTATCCTTTGACTTGTCATTCGGTAGATGATGGTATCGCCGGGGTCCATGTACCACATCCCGTAGGCCACGGCATAAATAAAGAGTATCAGAATGATTGACATCCAAAGGATGATGTTGAAAAAAGCTGGGAAATCTTCATCTCTTTCTGCGACATTCAAATCATCAGGGGTGAGTGGGTCCTGTGGATGACAGATACTAACACATCACATTGCTGTTTGGCAATTTTTGATAATGGTAGAAAAGAAGACTTATAATGAATAATTTAATTAAATTCAATTCACCTTTTATTTTAGATCAATTCAACAGATATCTGATACAACTAAATATATATTTCAAAGTACAGTACAGTTTTGTATACACAAAAATAATATAAATAAATATAAACCAGAACCCTGCGGGTGCGTACGTTCCTTTGTACGTAAAAAATCAATGTACATTTGTGAATTGCAATAACTTATTGTATCTTTTTGAATAATGATTGTGAAAGGTAATACAGTATTTTTATTTTCAGTCGAGAAAATTATGAAAAGGGGGGGGGGGGGTAAGTGGTTCTGAGAAGTGCAGGGATGTCGTTATGCCTCAGCCTCATACAAATTCTCCCGCCCCCTTAAAATCATGATGAAACACAAGTTTTTGCTCCATAAACCGTATTTTCCGGTGAATAAGCCACAAATTGTATACGTGATTTTCCCCTCGAAGTTTGGGGTGCGGCCTATACACCAGTCATTAACCTACTCCCAAAAAGTTCAGATCGCGAACCGCAGCGAATTAGGCGCCGTCTGTCTAGCTTGGGCCCATGCTCCTAGCTAGACTAAACTTTATGTTCGACGTCTGGTTCCCGGTGGCTTGTACCGTTATAGAAAGAATATTGATACCGCTATATTTCAGAATAAAAGCTTGTGAAATTAATTTATGCAATAAAAACACGAGTTTTCTTGAAGTTGTAATAATTATTTTACTGGAATTAATTGAAGAAAGGCATACGTTCGTCCGTCTATCACATGCCTCCATCACATGCTGTACTATATATGTGTATAGACGGTCAGTCCATCACATGCTGTAAATTTATGTGTCCATAATTTTAAGGTTCTCCCCCACCCGGGACTGTCCATCAGATGCTGTATTTTCTAACCATTGTTTTCCCAAACATCATTTGATGAAGCTGCTGTAAATTTATGTGTCCATAATTTTTAAGGTTCTCCCCCACCCGGGACTGTCCATCAGATACATGCCTCCATCACATGCTGTATATGTGTATAGACGGTCAGTCCATCACATGCTGTAAATTTATGTGTCCATAATATTAACGTTCTCCCCCACCCGGGACTGTCCATCAGATGCTGTATTTTCTGACCATTATTTTCCCAAACATCATTTGATGAACTCCCGTCCCCCCGCCAACCCTTAGGTTCGTCCGTCCATCACATGCTGCCCCCGCCAACCCCTAGGTTCTTCCGTCCATTAAATGCTGCATATTTATGTGTCCAGAATTTTTAACCATCATTTCTTGGAAAATAATTCCACAAATGTTGATTTTTATTGCTTGACGGTAGGCCAAGAAACCTACTTTACGTAACGGTATAGTATATCAGATTGTCTAGGCCTACACCAGGTCCTGGCAAATGTGGTCCAATGGCACATGTGAACCATTACATTAGTTCCATGTGACCTAAGGTCACAAAGGAACTAATAAAAATAAGTTAATAACTAAGCATAATGTGTCCATATCAGAATGAACCTTATAATAAAGATGTTAAGTCAATAGTGGAGTTGAAAAGCTTGGTTAGCTTGGCGGTGGTCCCAATCCCAGGGTCCTGGGTTAAATTCCTGTCACGGTAACAGGATATTTTTCTCACGACCAAAACAACTCCACTCCCTAAGCCTCATATTGAGACTTAGTTTATGCAGAGCACCTAGTGTTCATGTTCGTCTTGATATGCTGAGCTTTGAATAGTGATTAAGTTCACTGCTTGGCAGTCCTTGGCCTTCGGCCTACAACCAGGTAATAAAAAAAATAAATAATGTGGCCATTTTTACCTGCGTATTCTGCAGTATAGATCTTCCGGAACGATGCTGGAAATGTGGAATTCTTTGTGTCGTCACTGCAGTGACAATGACACTATTGTCATACAATTCCATAAACCCGTTGCCAATCTACAATTTAAAAGTTGGATTTATGTAAATTGTGATAGATAAAAAAAAACCAATGTTAACCATAATGGTAGTGTTCTGGCCTATAAAGAAATGTTTCTTGTGAAATAACATTGTTTTCAAGTCCAGTAATAGATATGTTGATGTACTTTTCCTCTTTCATAATCATCACCATTAGCATCACCACTTTCTATAACAACAACTTCAATGTCATTATCATTATCAAGTTCACTGTCATCAATTTAATTGTCATTATCATCATTGTCCTCATCACCACTGTCATCATTAAATTCATTATCATCATCATTAACCTTATTGTATCAACATTATTTACACCATCAACTTCAACTCATTTTCAACACCATCATCTTCAATTACACATCAAACCTGACAAACCTCAATTAGAAATGATTCTAGTATTGTACTAGCTTCTTTAGCCTCAATTGAGTTAAGTCCATCTTGCTCCTGTATTGCTCTCAACCCAAAGAGAGCAAAGGTCATCGAGTCAGGTACACTATCATCCACTAATACTTTGTTCTTGAATAGCTAAAAAAAAAAATAAAATGAAAAAATAGGTTCTAATTAAATTTGCTGACATATGCCATTAGTCACATGTATAAGGCTTGGGATTTGTAAAAGAAAGGTTGTAAGGTTGGTGACATTACTTGTGTCCAATCCAAACAGGAGTAGCTTGCACCGTTTTACAGGGTAGCTCAGACACAAAGTGACCCTTAGGACAGAAGAAAGTTACTGTACGAGCTAGTCCAAGCCTCTAGCACTTTGAGAATTTGGTATAAAGTGCTATATCAATCTAACTATATTCCATTTCATTAAATTATCTCCACCCAGAAGGGCACACACTGCTGACCCTTGGCTGATCACCGGCTGATGAATAGAAGTGCGTAGCACAGTGGCCAACCTGAGTTCTTCCAATCAAAAAATGCATAACTTGATATTGCCTATTGTTTTGTATCCTTGGCACTTGTATCCACGTCACCACTCTTCACCCGGGATTCAAGAGTGAATAATTAACTAGTATATTTTGAATATCGATGTGCTAACTACTAGTTGTAACGTTTATGAAATGCATCTACAGGGAAACAGGAGTATGTGTTTCATAGGTGCTTTGATCCAATGTTAATAATGTGAAATGCATAGAAGCCTTGGAATTATACACTACATAAGACCGAAATAATAACTTTCGGTTTTATGTGTCATGACGTACATAAACATTATTATGGTATCTACTTACTGATACTAGCACCTCTTCAAGCATCTGCAATTCACTGAAGAATTGCAAATGTGCAGGTTTTGAAATGTTCAGACTTGGGGCATCGTGTTTATAAAGGATTGAACTTTGACCGTGAAGAAGTGCAGGTAGAACTGCATCCAAGCTATCTGGCAAGCTGCCAAATATGTTGGGATATTCAGATCCTAAACTAAAAAGCTGCAAAAAACATAAAATTTGATTTGAAAATTATAAGAACTTTTATCATAAAATGATACATTATTTGGAAAGAGGACATAAAATATACTGGAAAATCTCAGATGGTTTTAAATTTCTTTTTTTAAAATCTTACATTATACAATGTTTGATTGAGTTCGACCAGAACAAATATAAATGATCATAATCATGATCATACAGTAGCTGTTCTTGGACTATACACCAATTTGTGCAATAACCTGTTAGCAGTGTAAGGAGTATAACTACTGTATACTACTTGCACAAAATTAAAAGGCAAGCAACATGACATTTGTAAAGAATGGACATTTACGGAGTGTCAATCAATCTTAAAAACTGACCAATCAGAACAGGGCATGTAATACATGTTCGTCCCACAAACGCGTTTGTTTACATTTACGTAATTACTTTTTGGGACCAATATCCAAGGAGTAGGACATACATCCTACCTATAATATTTTTGTTTATCTGAACGTATATAAAACATCGATCTGAAAAAATATATTTTCTACATATCTACCTTGCCATCAATAGTAGTATCAAGTAAAATTGGTGACTGTGTCGGATATGCTACCGAGATGGAAGTCATTAAATAATTTGTTTCTACGAAACCAACACGATCCTGCAAATGAATAACAATAATTATATAAAAATATTTGCTAATAATACAGTACAGTATATGAAGTCTTGGTATTGTTTATAGTGTGTGTCATAAGGTCTCTTATGTTAACCTACAGTATACTGTAGATGATATCTCATTTTGTCATGTATTGGTCATCTTCAGGCAGGAATCCAATGGAACACCTCCCCCCACCGTTTTGACACTAAATATTTAAATATCAGTGCATATATAAATGTTATGTAATGTAATAAAGAAAAATAAAGAATACAATAACACATAATAACTATCTACCCCACTAGACGATTGAGCACCTCAATGCTGCTTATGCTGACATTGTTGAATTCCAACACTAATTTAGGGGGCTCATAAGAGAACATAAGACAATGGTATCTTTTTACATTTTGAGGTAAACTTACATTTGCAATTGGGAATGATGCTATATTTTTGAGTTTGACTCTACTGCCTTCTTGGCTCTCAATATTAAATATAACACTGCTTTTTGGACGTTTGAATATATTTCCAGTCAATAAACCACCCCACTCTATATCCTGTGGTAGTAAATAAACAAAGAAATCAATTGTTAATAAAAACATCTGACCAGACAATATAATAATTGTAAATACAGTGCTGCACAAACATAAAGACATCTGATCCATTTTTGAGCAATTCAATTAATATAATTGAATCAATCTGTTAATTTTTTTTAACAGTCTCGCCAGAAAATAAAATAATTGTAAATACAGCACTGCACCAACAGGTACAACACTTTGCTGAAAAAAAAAACAACAAACAAACAAAAAACAAGCTCCTGGAAGCTTTCAATATGAAATTGGCACATAGGAAGAATATATCTTGTAAAATATCATACATACTGTTATAGTGTATACAGTTTTAAAAAAAATGATTGTAGAACTGTTTAAGCAATAATAAACCAAGCACAACTTATGTAACTTACAGTACTTTGTGTGTTTTTCACACAATGCCCAATTAACGGATGCTAACTCACATTGCCTGACGAAAGTCATGTTGATAAGTTTACATCAAATCGTGCTTGGTTTATTATTGATTAAACAGACTTTCTACAATCTAAAATTATACCGCAATATATGTTACTTTTTTTACTTCAGCTCCCAGGTAGGCTTTGCCTGTCAGTGGTGCTAGCCT
Source organism: Anneissia japonica (assembly GCF_011630105.1). NCBI lineage: Eukaryota > Metazoa > Echinodermata > Crinoidea > Comatulida > Comatulidae > Anneissia > Anneissia japonica. The sequence continues at coordinate 220,756 of NW_022750702.1, forward strand.
CTTTCTCAACTTCTGTCTGTCAATATATGTCAGGATAAATTTGACAGGAGGTGGCACAAAGTGGATTAGTATTTCAGATCTTATTTCAGTTATGAAATTTGAAGTTTTTTAAAGTCAAGATGTCATCCCCACCTCACCAACACATTACACAGATCCAAAATTACAGTGAAGCATTGCATATGATGTATACAGCATTATTTACGTACCTTTGATGGAGATAGCCCTAATGAGAGGGCGAGGATGTCTTGGACTTGATTTGCCTGAATAGGTCCAGCAGTTGAGTCAAACTTCACAAAGGTAGGTGCATTTAGCACATAGAAGGTATTCTCACACAATCCTATGTTTAAAAATAATTAATGCAGTTTAATTAAAATAGTAAAATATTTTGATTATATTATTTATCCATAGTAGTTCAAACATGTAACCAAATGAGGGTGTGGTTTTACCAAATTTTAATGATTCTGTGATACTTGCATTCAAACATTCAAGAAATACAAAATTAATGCTATCAAGCCATTTAAGTAATAAAATATGAGTTTGTATTTAACAATTTACACATTCATGAATTATTAGAAATAAACATAAATATATATTAATTAATAATATATTATTAATATTGTAATCAATTTTATTAAATATACACTAATTAGTTTCTTTATTGATTAGACAACCAAGAAAATCATTACATCATTACAATATCAAATTTACAAAAGACGATTAATAATAATGACAATGTGATGACGAAAAAATAGCTTTTTTTACATTTTTTAATAATAAAGTATTATTCAATAAATAGACTTGACAAAATATTTTTTTTTTGCAAAAACAAACAAAAGCAAGGCTAATATAATATAGTGTATCCTTCGCGGGACAGCTCAATTTACTAGCAATTCAATGGGATAGACTAGCTAGGCCTTCGAGTGAGCAGCTATATAGGCCTACAGTAGTAGGCCTAGACTAGCTAGGAGAACTCACTCCGGTGCCGACCATCCGCAGCAAGCTGACTGGCCTAGCCTACGTGTATGATATATATTGTATTTAAAAAGACATTCGAACGCTAAGCATATGTATTTAAATAGACAGCGATTATGCATACATTTTAAATACCCCGAATACTTACCACAACCGATATACACTGCTAAAAAAGCACATACTACAAATCTGCTTTTCAGCACAGCCATCTTGGTTGATCGAATTTTCTGATGATCATGTGATGATGGTGGTCATGTGATCTCACGCTCGCAGTTCTCAATTTCTTGATACTGTATTCGTCCACTTTTCCCAGTCGCGTGGTGTGAGCGTAGGTCCCGGAAAAAGATAAAAAGATTATGATACCGAAACTATTCTCGTCCTTTTGATTACTGTATTTGATATCGTATAGTCACATCAATCATACAATAAACGTCACTGTATAGCACCAAACTTCTCACTCCCATTCTTAGTTCAGTGGCGGTGGGGGTCGATGATGCAGAATACCCCTTCCTACCTACCGTTTGTGTATGGTACTAAGGCAGGGTCATAAAACTAAAGGACCAAAGTTATTAAAATCAATTTTAAATGTCCAGACGTTACTAAAAACTTAAATTGCCAAAAAAACTTCCTGATACAATGAACACAAATTTTCGAATTTTCTGAAAGCGTTCATCACACGTGTCTACCAACTATCCACGGCTATGACCGTGACATGTAGTACGTGTAGAGTAGTACCCTAAATGCGTATAGGCGCGCCTAATCAAAAGTCATCGTGGGAAAGTTCACGTAACAAAAAATATTTAATTGCTAGACTGTTCTACTGATTAAAAACATTTTTAGAGTGTAGGCCTACCGTAGCATACTGTGGATGCATAGATGATCCTGTCTGGGTTAGCTGTCTACGAACTATTCATACGGTAATCTTACTTTATTTATTTACTTTCTCATGTCACTTACTTAGGCCAGGCTAGGCCTAGCTTGATTTACGTCGGTGATCTTTCACGAACCAGTACCCCGTCGACGACCGTGACGTTTAATCAATCCCGGCATTGTTCTGTTGCTTGTCCCGGCCCTAATTATTGGGAAATGTATGAGGGTAACAGTACTTTATAACAAGAAGTAGACCTAGACTAGTGCCTACACTTCTTAACAACACCATTTAGTCCGAATTATTACTGGGGTCAAGCAGGCAATACCAAATTATAATGGGCCTAAATTGGTTGTTGTGTAGGCCTAGGCCTATACCTAATTAGTATAGTAAAGTATAGGCTAATAGTATTATTATTAATATTTAATATATGAGTCATAAAAAATAATGTTTTTAGTGTTGGCGGAGACCAGATAGGGATACAAGGTAGTGCCAGGTGTAGTGCCTACATAAGACAGTCTAGTTTATGAATATGATTTTTTTTTTTCGATTTTTGAAAATTATTTTGTCACTTATAGGCTATACAGAAATATACAGACTTACAGTCTATAGTATACTTTACATCCAACAATTCAGCACTTGCCGATACGTACGATCCATGAAAGGAACCAGTGGCGTATCTAGGGGTGTGCGTAGAGATGAGGGGGAGGGGGAGGCGTACCCCTCCAAAAATTACTTCCCCCCCCCAGCCGCCCCTAAAAATCACAGTCAAGTAGTTAAAAATCCTTAAAATCACCTTATTTTGCGAGTTAACGCCCATCAAACTGATCATCGACCCCTTCCTCCCAAACTTTACCTTCGCGCCTTTCAATCAGCACTCTCATTTCAAGAATCCTAGATATGACAAGAGTGTGGTGTGTTTTATCTTCAAAACAAAAATCTGCCTATCAACACACGATTCTCCAGTGGAATGGAAGGAAAGCTTTTAACCACCCGTTAAATTTGTTAAATTGAGTCAAATTTGACGATTTATTTGTAAATTTATAAAAATTTAAGAAGGGTTCAATTGTGATATTGTGAAATTTCTCTCTTTTTTTTTTTTTTTTTTTGGTAAATTCTATAAAATGAACAAAACCGTGACAAACTGACGTCTTTGTGTTGAATATAAAAAAAGTTCTTTTACTGTATTCGCGCGAATAAGCGCCCCGTTTGAATAAGCGCCCCTTTCGAATAACCGCCCTCCTAACGTGAAAATTTCCTTAAGCGCCCCTTAAGATTTTCTTTTATCACATCAATAATCCAATCAATTCTGGGACTGTGGTTGTTGGCATGATTTGAGCTGCAGAGTGGAACACATTCTTCTTAGGTCAATATCAAAATGAGGATATTTCTCTTGGAGAGATGAGAGCTCTGATCCATGGACAGATAGTTTATTACTCTTTACATATTTGTCTATGCCTAGTCCTTCTCCTCTTTTTCTTTTTCCGACCCTTAGAACATTCTCATCTGAGTTTTCAAGAAAAAATACAATGGTCCTGCCATCCTGCTAATCTCAATCGGCCGATGACCAACAAGCTAACCACTACCCACCACCACTAATTGCATCTGCTATTTTTCTGTTATGTAAATATTCACGCATTCATGTCATGAGCCATGCAGGGGTGGCGCCAGCGGTGGGTGGAGGGGCGGGCCCCCGTCGGGGAGAGCTGGCCTCCTCGTCGGGGAGAAAAAGCACAATTCGTCGGGGAGAAAAAAATATTACAAGTTTTTTTTTGCATATTATTAGTAGACTCTAAAATCGATTAAATAAGCCTTTGAAACCCACAAATTGTCGAAATTTTCGGGGGCTTCCCCCCAGGAGCACTTTTTAAGGCTTTTAATCGAATCTCGACCACGCTCACTTTGCTTTCGTCGGGGAAATCTGACACCTCGTCAGGGACCTCGGGCCCCCCGCCCCCGTCGGGAAAATCCTGGCGCCACCCTTGGAGCCATGTTCTCTGGACGATTATCTTTTCCGCCTAACCACCATTCATAATGTCCTTATATAATCTTTTTTCATTCAAAAAGTGCCTCTTGAATTTAATAATTTCCCATAAGAACCCTTCGATTTTCATCTATTTCCATAAGCGTCCCCTCAATTTCCACTCTGTTTTCATAAGCTCCCCGTTTAAATAATGCTTAAAAAATAGTAATCCATTACTATATGAGTAAGTTCAAGATTCAAGATTTAAGAATTATTTTCTGCTGATAATCTCATAAAAATGAATAGCGCCCTCTACTGGTTGCCAGCATTCATTTTGTATTTTGAGTGATTACCACCTTGATTTACTGTACCGTAAAAATATGCTCGTGCCGAGAAAGCAATACGAGCATTAGTAGCGCGTGATCAGAATTCTGCTTTATAAAGCAACTGTTATCACTCTATGCGTCTTCTCCATGCATGTATTTTGTTGGTCCACATTATAATAAAGCAATTACTGTAGTTGCATTGGCATACGCGCGCGCTTCGTCAACGCGTTTGAATTGCTGCAGTAGTGTAAATCAAGCTTAATAACAGGTCTACGAGCATGTGCAGAACGTTGATGACGTCTCGAGTTCATCTCGATTGATTGTTTACTTAGTAAATGTTCCGATCCTAGCTTTTACCATTACTACAGTATAACATCCTCTTAAGTACGAGCCATGTAGATTACTTCAATTAACTTCGTAATGAATTATGTTCGCATTACATGTATTGTATAAATTTGTTTCGAGATCAATATGAAGGTTGCATCAACGGTAGAAGGAGGAAGAAGAAAATGTTCTAATAATCGCCAATGAACTCAATTTCAATCAATGATAACAATAGTCACTCCGCCAACACACGAGTCATATTTGACAAACGATCGGTGACCGATATTCAAAAATGTAATTCTTATATCTATTTATTTTTTTTAAAAATTCTTTCACATCAAGTACACTCTTACTTACAAGATGTAGAGGTAATGTATTAAGTCTCTTTATGAAGTTTCTGGAGGGCGGAGGAGGGGGTTTGACTTTATTTATTATCATATATCATGATACGATAAAGTGATAAACTCTTTACCGTCTTGCGGCAATGATACGTAGGCCTATAATAAGTTGTGAATTTAATGAAATAAATCTGCGAATCAGTTCCCGCATGTCAGTGTGCGTAGGAGGCGGGGTGGGTTGGGCTTTCCCGCTGCAGCTCAGTACCCTCCCCACCCCAAACAGCTTCCTTGAACATTTTAAGAAAATAGAAACATGCGCATTAATAAACACGTTACAGTCCGCCAATAGGCCTATTTAAAGCTTTGATGGATATTATGTATTACCGTACTCCAGGAAAAAAAAAGAAAGAGAATTTTATGAGAGATTTGTTGATCCCATTTTCGGCATCCTAAGAGAGAAAAATAATAATTTCAGGGGTTGCCCCAAATCAGAACAGAATCGGCCTCGGCCAGCTGAGGGCTTAATTCTCATAATTGACGGGGAAGGAAAGGGGAAAGGGGAGCGAAATACCTATGACTTAGTCCGTTAATCCACTCACTACATAAAGACCACTGAACTTTGACGGCTTTTGAATACTGATTTGATTTCATAACCCCATGGACCTCGTACGTGGTGTGCTTTCGTTGCTCGCAAAATGCTTCCGCTTGTTATGCCTACCGGTTATAGGAGATTATACAATCGATAAAATTAGTCTTCCAGAACTGGATTGGGTTTATTCGGTGTAAACACCACGGATTGCCCACGAAAGTCTAGAAGAAGACTTACTTCCAGGGTCCTTTTGGTGGTGATTGGGCAGTACACCAGGAGATAATCCCCTACCCTTTTCTGAAAAGTGTACTGCGTTCTTCAACGTGCACATGGGCCGTAAATGCACATGGGACCAACGGCTCCCTCCAGCTGAAACATAAGAAGAGGGAGCGATAGGAATTGAACCGGGAACCTAATGATCTCCACGGTTCAGCGCGCACACAGTCTACCACCAGATTAACCGACTGAACCAATTTCCTTTTTTCAATTCAATTCAAATTTTATTTTTATTTACAAATGAAAATACATCATCTGGATAATACAATAGACACATACATTTAGAATAGTAGGCCTAATTGTAGAAAAATAATTGAAAACAACATTTTAAACAACATTCAATTCAGAATTATTAAATTGCACATATCTTTACAAAAATAAAAAGGAAATTCACTATTAAAAGGGGTTGTATGTATTTAACAAATTCATTGTAAAAAAATTAGAACAACTTTAACTTAATTTATATTTAGGTTCACAATACATAGGAGGCCTTTGGATGGTTCATGGTCAACGGAGGCCTACTTTAGTTGTTTTTATCTAATGTCTCTATCCTGAGTCAGGCTCTCTTCCTCCTCCCTTTCATTAAGTGTTTTCCAATTTAAGTAATGTAGGCTCTCTTTTTAACAATGAACGAAGTAAAGTAATATCCGATAATTACAGCGTTAAAATGCATTGATTGGGGTATAGCCTATATCAGGTTTAATTTTGTTTGGAATAAAATAAAGAACACACAATTACGAAAGGCAATATTCTGTGTAACAGTATCTTCAATTACCGGTCACTAATCTATATTCGCTACTTCAATTGTACAGTTATTTGAATTTAACGCGATAAATAAAACAACGTATCGTATGCAATATAAGTTCGAGACACGCCGTCAAAATACATTTACAGGCGCCATAGATCTCGCGCTACATTGCTAATTAGCCGAATAATTTTAATAAGCGATTCATGGCGCTCCGTTCAATGTTATATCAAGTTAATTTCCGAAAATGAGTTTGGCTGGATGTAGGGTAGTGTGATTAGGGCTATTACTTTCTTTTGCCCATGCCACGTCGTCAAACATGGATAATGTGGTCGGCCTAGAAACGAAAATTGCGCAAAATAAAAGTCGGTATAGTTAAGTAGGCCTAGCTTTGCGTCAAATTTCTCAAGCGACAGCTTCCAGCTCCGTAATTTTGCACTGCGCTCATGGCTGTAAATGCTGTAATATTTAATTATACCGGCAGTCGTTCTGTTTACACAGTTGGAATAATACGCCTACTGTAAACGTGTGAATAGGCTTATACCAGCTCATGAAAGAGCGACTTTACTGCAAGATGGTGGATCAAAAACTAGGGCAGAGTGCAGTGCAAACTGGCAACGAAAACTGGCACACATCATGGCTTGAAACCTACTTATGGCTAGTTATAATGGATAAATGAAGACATTGAAATACATAAGTCACCTGTGAACATTATCCCTAGAGGGAGTCAGCTGTCGCAAAATGACTAGAGTAGTTTCTAATCGGAGGCCCTAACATTCCATTGTTAGTTCTCTGTGGCCAGTTGTAAACATTAGCATTACTCAGTGTTCACTTGATATCCGTTCGTCATCTCTGTTCACAATAGATAATGTAGACGCATCTTGACGGAAAACACAACGGATAGCCACGATTTAAATGTAAACTTAGAGAATGCAACACAACGTAAAAAACATTTAGCCAGACGCACACTTCGCCGACGCAATTTTAAAACGCAATGCGACAAAGCGCACACTAGAGATCGAGATCGTCAATTTACTCACAAAGAGCAGAGATGAAGGTGACGGCAAACAGTTGCAAGACTGTCGTACGTCGCAGTCTATCCGGCTTTGTCTTGCACGCACTCTTCCTCGCGGTCGTGGCGCAACTCATGTTCGTAAAGTCGGAAAGTGTGTTGTATCTTAAAGCGTGCTATACATTGAGTCAATGTATAGCACAATTTGACATAGGTTTAAAAAATCAGCAAAAGCACCACCACTATAGCCACCATCACATTTTCAACATTACAAATTCAAGATGTTTCTTTTTTCAAGACATAGTAGGATCATGGAGGATGGATGCACTGAAAACACCACTTAAACAAGTGGTGCTACTACAGTACGTTTACAGGAAAATGAGTACACTTGTCTGCCTTTCTGAATTGCACGATAGGAAAAACATTTAGGTCTAGAAAACCTACACAGATCGCTCACCGAAATCAATCACACGATAGGCTCCTACATGTTGCTTATTTTGTCAGTAGATGTGAACAATTTTTAAGGTTTTATTTCTGAAACGCAAATTACACATCGAATTTCAAAATCTGTGTGTGACAGTATTGAGCATTCATGCAGGGCGAAAAAGTTGATGGATCTACAGTGATTGAATCATACGCATTAGAAGTTCACACGATATATTCAATATCACATCAGCATGCTGTTGTTATTCTTGGGTCTTTATTATTATTATTATTATTATTATTATTATTATTATTATTATTATTATTATTATTATATCACCATATGCGTCCTCCCCCCCCCCCTGCACGTATGATAAGGGTGGGGAGGTGTATCTAGTTTCTGAAGAGTGTGCCTATCCTTCACAACATAGCGATTGCTCTTCGCAAAACTATTGAGCATTAAATCTAATCATATGACGTCGCGTTTAGAGTTTGAAGGCCTTTTTTAAAACCGTAAATGCTCGATAAACAAAACCTTCAAAGCGTATTATGCAAGAAAAGCGTTTAGTACCGGTAATTATTATGGGCATTATTTGCGAAATGTGATGAAATTAGGTCGTTTCATCTTTTGTATTCGTTCTCTGTTAACATAGCGATCTGGTTTTGAAACTTGAAACATGCATGCCTTCAGTTTCATTACGTTCTTAATTATCCCTATGAATTATTTGGGTATTATGAAATTTAAATATTCTCTTTCCGTCCGATTTAAACATATTTAAAGCCGGTTACTTACTGCGTGCAACGGCAACTCGACGAAGAAATCACGCGAAAACGCGGACCCAACGGATCGTCTTTTTAATGAGGATCCGTTCAGATTGCCACCGACAATCAACAGACGGCGTTGCGTCGTCTATCGCTCGCCGGAAGCAAATATGGATTCGTCGTGCGACGGTCGTACGACGATGTGAGTGTCGGGCTTAACGCATGAGACATACACACATCGATTTTGAAATCACAAAAACGGTCGATACGATCCGATATATTGAAACAAGATCGCGCGTGCACCAGTGCGTATAATCACGCGACAGCACGTGTCATCACGTAGAAATTGAATCGAAGTGGATTAGCATGTTGTTTGGGTTAAGCAACGAGTTAGTTTCCATATAGGCCTAATGATAATTTCGATTATTTGCGATGCTGATAGACCGTAAAATCAAGAGAAAGCATGTTGTACATGAATAAATTACAAAATGGTATAAATTACCATGTGTTTCTGCTATTATAACGCAAACGTGCAAATCTCCACTAGTTTCGATTTATCAATTATATCGAGTACTGTAGTATTATTAGTGCTGTGCTCTAATGAATGTTAATGGTCTGTTTTGGTAGTAACGATATCACGTACAGTACGTGATCGAGATTATTCCGCACGAACAATTTCTGTTCGTGTTTAGTCCAATGCAGAATTCCATACACGGTTAGTTTAGAAAGGCATTGTGTGTATAGGCCATTATATACTTTAACATGCTGTTAAAACGGGCCTACTGCTAAAAAGAAAAAGTGTGCCCTATTTGTATTATGTATACCGTATTCTGAACTTGTCGGGGTCAAAATCTTACACTGGCCATTGTGTTCTCATGAGGTAAATATGCATTTATCAACGCGCCTTATTCCAGTTAGTTGGGGGTTTATTAATCCATGCCGTGCCTGTGTAAATGTTGCTGGATGTACTCCCGCCCCAGGATTGGAGGCGGTTTCACACCTGGTAATAAATATGACTGTCACTCTGTTTCTAAAGCTTGCTTTCCATAAAATCGCTACTCTGCCGCTACAGCGCTTTCATTACGAGAACAACCAACTTTTTGTTCAGGGCTTTCTGGCAGTGGCGGCTCTAGGATATATTTTCTGGGGGGGCTAAATTGTCCGACAGGGTGGACTTGAGCTGGAAGCCGGGGGAAGGGTCTGAGAGGGGGGTTCCCCTTCCAAATGAGATTTTCTTTAAGAATTGGAACCTCTGGATGGCCGGAAATGGCACTCTCAGACTGTGACAGACATGTGTTGGCTTGGTGTGGGCCTATTTTTATATGTTTTATGGTTTGACTGCCCGACGAGCTCTGTCCGGCGAGGGGCTTGGCCTGTCCGGTGGGGACTTAAGCACCTGTCCCCCCGCTGGCGCCGCCATTGCTTTCTAGTCCCTGGAGTTCAATCGGAGGATCGCTTGCTTTCTGGAAGTATTAGGCCTACTAGGCCTATTATTAGACTAAAAATAGCATAGCGACCTAATTAGACTCTACCAAATCAAAACTTCTGATTTCAGGGGCTTTTATCCCTGCTGCACCCTGGGGACCCGGGGGATTTTTTCGGTTTGATTCCAGGTTGAACTCACTTCACTTTAGTCTGCATAAGTTTCTCCATCACTCTCAAACATGCCAACACCTACATCAACATCATTACCGTTCATCATCATCGTCGACGTCATCGCCATCGACATCATCATCGTCATCATTATTGTCATCGTAGTCATTATCACCTTCATCGTAACCGTCGTTGTTATCATCATCCCCTCATCATAATTATGATCATCATTAATTCACATTTTTTTTCTGGGCATCAAGGTAAACAAGGTTTAAAGATGTATTGTCTCTTGAAAATGACAAAAAAAAATCATAAAAATAATTTTGAAATTAACTTGTTCATTTGTGCAGTAGAATACATATTTTTAATTTGAGCAAAGAAATTATTGAATTTCAAAAATGTGTGCCCTGATTTTTATACTGGATTACAATAAAAATAATAAAACACTTCCATTGACTGGAAGTGTTTCTATCATTTTTCTTTGTAAAATGATGGGTAAACTTTTTTTTAAATACACTAATGTTTATGTTCAAGTTGATAATTTGTATGTTACTTAAAAATGGGCAAGTTAATTTCAAAAATGATTCAGCGGCATTGTGCCCCTCTCCACTCACTAACTGGATCACCCTAATGTTAGTACTCTGTTATTTTTTTATTACCAGGGTAGTTCTCCCCATGGATGTATACGTGCATGGTCTGTCTGCATGAATATACCGAAGGTTGACTAAAATTAATGTGTAATCGGTATAAGGCCTACCAGAAGCAAACACAGCACTTAACTTATTATTTTTTTACAATTCTAGTATATAACTTCTAGAGCGTGATCAATAACTTCTTAATGTTCCAGGCTGTATTTTGCAAGAAAATTTAATTAAAATTGTACGAGTAGTAGCCTATGTTCATAACATGTAGGCTGCAGGTCCATTTGTGTGGCAATTAGTATCCTGTGTTTTATTTATTGCATATTGTGTATATTTCATAGTTAAATACCCTCCACATCGTGTAAATACAATTGCAGTATGTTATAGTCATTTTTGGTTTATGCATTATATATGTATTATGTTTCTTGATCTTCTGGAGGAATAAGCAACTCAATTTATCTACTTATGGCAATGATAAGAAATTAAATTTTTAACAATATTATTTTCTACAGCTTTACCAGCTGCTATTTCATGGCATCCAGAGGTGCCATATTTCCAACATAGACTCTCATCCATGCTAACTTTATATATTGTGGCTGCCTCTTGAGGGGAAGGGAAAGCGGCTCTAGGTTGCCAGCATATATTTCCGGACATTCATAGGCTCCAAACAAGTTGTTTACCAACCATGGTGGGGCTAGATTTGATATGATAATTATGCTCTCAGACCTCAACTAACTTCAAAATCCTGTAGCTGTGAATAGAGATATCGGGTCTTCACTCTTCATTTACTACCAAATTTATCAAGTGCTCATACTACCCCCCCCCCCCCCCCCCCCCCCCCCCCCCCCCCACCCCCCCACCCCAACCACCCCTCACTCTAATGGCCGGACCACTTGCAAAGTGCTTCCGATGGCTATGCCCCTGTATGGAACGGTTATACGCGGCTCGCTGATTTACGCCATTTGATGATTTCATCGTGCAAACGTCAATAAACTCATTAACTTAAACCTTATTTTCTTCCTCATCAACATCAACAACATCAACATTTAAGACGTATATGTGAATACGTACATTTTGGCGGAATCTCTACATAACTCATCAGTTTCTATGAACTTATCCCCCGCGCAGCCCCTAGATACGCCACTGGTTGTCTCAAATACACGTGTTTGCTTATGATTTTATACTGTCCTTATGTGGGACCTTACATCATCCAAGGAGCCGGGCCTAGCGGAAAAATCAAGTTTAATGAGATAGGCATATTTATTCAACATGTTACTGTATTTCTTTTATCTGTGAAAGCAAACTTTAATCTCATCAATTAATTGTTCAGTATGTTTACGTTGTAAGAATGGGTCTTTTAAGATGGATGAGCTAATATGTGAGGACTTACATTACACTGGTCAGGGGTACTGACATTTTACAGAGTTTGGTCAAAACAATTTCTGTAATGACATTAGGCCCTATTGTTGGTAATGTGACGGGAATTTATATTAATTGGTGAACGCGTGTTTATCGAGGTAGACAGAAGTACATCTTGTCAATGGTCAGATTAGGCCTGTGGCCCATAGAATTCACTTCACGTATTCACGTTACTCCCCCTAAAGGCACTCACTGCGCCCCGACGGTCATCGGCCGACGTGATTCAATGGAGAGCGCAAGGTCCTTCGTATCGTTTTCAATGACGATCAGTTTAGACTGCCACCGACGACGTCTCGTCGTCTAAAGGCCGCCTAACAGGGAGCGGAGTGGGATTCGATGACCGACGGTCGAACGATTTTTATACTACGCATTGAGTGCCCGGCTTAAGTCCAGTAGTTCTCCAGGCCCGTAGGATCCGGGGGGGGGGGGGGGCACATCTAGATGTGTATGGGGGTGATGAAGGCATGAGTGCATTGCCCATCCCCACTTTTTCCCAAGAAAATGTGTCGTATTTGATAAATTATCTTCTGATTGAGAAATTACTGTCATTTGGCAAATTTAACATTCATCAAAATTCGTCAATTATCCGTGGCTACCGCCTGTTTATTTGACTCCCCCCCCCCCCCCCCCTTCCCCCCCCCGCACTTCCAAATTGCTTTCTACAAGCTGTTATCGTAGCTTCACTCATTTCTACATTACGGGAATCCATGGTTCAGTTGTGCGGCGACCGAATTATGAAATCACGCAGATTTATTTTTATGATGTATACGCGTCCTAGGTACCGTAATATAAAAGTGGGCCCTAACCCAGTATCATTTTGCCTACCACACGGTAATGACGTAACAATATTTATATTAAGGTGTCCATTGGCGAAACGGATATTTTATCGATTACACTTTTTTTCTTATTAGATCCAATACAATTTTGCCCAGGCTCAGTGTTCTTATTTTTTTGGCCTATTTTAGGCTCAAAATGTTCTTATTTTGTTCTTATGTTACACGCTTTTCAAACATTGAAAATTATTTTTGTACAGCAGTATACACTGTACTGGAATGTAGGTAAATTGGCCCCGGAAAATGACCCCTGAAAAAGGGCCCCTGAAAAAAGATGGCCCCTGCAAAAAATGGCCACCGTATAACAGGTAGGTAGGCCTGCACCTACTGTACCGTATTATAGAGGGTATTACATAGTCACACCTACTGCACATAAGGTACATATATAATTTTTTGGTTTTTCTAGTTTTTAAAAATAAAAATCTCATTTGACATTTTACCTCAGCCTCAAATTGTTCTTATTTTGTTCTTAATTTTTAAGCAATTTCAGCCTCAGTGTTCTTATAAAATATGTTCTTATAAAAAAAAAAGTGTATACGAGTGAGATTCAGACATTTGTACACCCGAGAGCCTGAGATCAGCCATACGAAATCGAACCAGAGTATACGCACTGTAATCTCGGAATGGAATCGTGACCATATCGAAACAGGGATTAACAACAATGCGAGGGCAGAAATACCTCTTATTATTTGACTAAATCTATAGATCATTACGAAGTGAAGCGCGGTAGCTTAAACTGCCAAGAGACTATATAGGTATCGTAATACAACGCTTAATGTCAACAAGGCTTCTAAGCGCTTCACATCTCTCGTATTTGGATCAGAACACATTAGAGCACATATTCAGCTCCGGGGTGGGGGGTGGGGTGCGGAATTCCATACTTTTGCAGCTAGTCAGCACATTTTGTTTTGAAATGCACAGCGAGAGACTGAACCCCGACATCAAGGTTGAAAATTTAAACGGCAACCGCTGTGCCAAACCGCATAACGGCCAGTGCGTGCGGCTACGGTACATATTTTTGTAATCCCAGAGTGTTTAATATTTAAAATTTCAGCTTATGACGTCAGGCAGTTCGCGACAGCTCACGTCCACTGTAAACACATCGATTGATAGCCTGTAGGCTAAAGTATGAAGGGTCTTTCTAAATAAAGCACAATAATAATTCCGTTCCAAAACAATTTTTTCATAAAGCGAACAGTATTTTTCACTTTTATAAATGATAACAAGATAATGACGAATGGTGTTGGCGACTGCTCGTCGACGTCTCTGTGGGATTTATTATCTAACATTATCTGAATCCTGAGTTATTGCACTGATGAATATACGCACGCTGTTGACGTCATCACAAATCTCGGCCCAAATTCTCGTGTCTTTTCGACTGCCAGTTCATGGCACGGATTGGCGGCATTTTGTCTAGGCCTATGTTTTCAGAAAGATTTTAGAAGAGAGGAAGAAGCAAACATCGCAATACTTCTTGAATTCAAGAGACGAATACTTAACATATTATGGGATTATTATTGTTTATTATTATTGAATAATTATGCATAATCAGAGAGGCCATGGCATGATTCATTTTCTAATGGAACGTAATTACTGATAAAGGGTTACGTAGGCAAGGCCAAATGACAAAATTTATAATAGGCCTATATTTATAAAATACTTTTATATATATTTGTTTAATTTATAATAGGCCTATTAATATAGGCCTACAGTAGACTTTTCGTTACGTTCGATGTGAACCAGTCTTATGAGGCTCTGTTCACAGGGCAGATATCGGTAGCAGAGTCAGAGGGTAGGGTTGCAGGAACCTATACCTTGCATCCTAATTATTTAATATTTTCAAAATGGGGATGGGTAGGGGAAAGAAGATTATATTCAAAATGTAGGTCCGGAGAGCCATTTTCGGTATTTATCGATACGGTACTATTTAAAAATATATTTGAAAATAATATTACGAATCGATAAATTAATTAGGTGAATTTATGCGATGGATGAGAGAAATGTTAAGGGCCCCATGCAAACCTAAGACTAGTTTTTTTTTTTTTTTTTTTTTTTTTTGACAGTAGTATTATAAGATAGGCCTATAATAATTATTTAGTTATTGGTCATGAGTGCTGATGCATCAACATAAAGAGACCAGAGTCGCTATTACATGCCCCAGACGGCCCAGTGTTAAAAGCAAAATGATGTCGATGTTATTTTTTAGTAGTTACAACCGCAAATGAATCATATACTATGGGGAGAGTGGTCAGATTTCGTAGTGGGGTTTACTAAATCGAGGTTAATAGTAGGCCTATAGAAATCTAAAATGTGTTTAGTATGAGCGGGAAATATAAAGCGTCGTTGACAAAATTTGCTCTATATTGGATGAAGGCCTATAGTATTATATTGATGTAACAACATTCGATCCATTTCTGTCAGACATTTCATCCAGGTGAAATCATTACTCGCTATTATCCTTATATCTGTCTATTTTCATTACAATTGTGTTTCATCGATCAGTATGTTACTGGTTAATTTGTACTTTCATTTAGATACACCGTTGTGGAAATAACACTTCTTATTTATTCAAATTGCTATATATATATATATATATATATATATAATAAACGGCAATTCAGAACATAAAGGAAGCCGCGAACGCTACAAACCTAACAACATAAATTTGCGTCTAGCCATCGCATACTACCCAAAATGACTAATAATGTTCCATAAATCACCATGGACAAACAATAACACATGGCGGAAGGAGAAATGTAAACTCCAATTTTAACACTCAAAACAGCGTAGGTCTGACGTATTCCCCTTGTCTGTATCTGTACTGATTAAATGATGACAAAGAAGGGAGACGTAGTTGTTATCAATTATACTGAATTAATATTTTAAAGAGGCTGTGATATAATTATGTTAATGAGCTCACAATTCAGTTTTATGTTAAATTGTAAACTGAGTTTTCAAAAAATAAGCTGTCATTATATCAGATTGATGTTTTCACAAATGAATTAGCTATGATACATGACGTATCCTCAACGCGCTCGCTGCGCAGTTCGCGTGCCTATGATGTAACACACAGGGCCCCGGCGGTGGCAGGCAACAAACTGGCACTGGGTGTTGGATGTTTTTTTGTAGTTTGATTAGCAATAGGCCTACGATGGGTTGTCGTTTATTGGTTATGTCTGTAGAGTTAATCTAGTTGCTTGATTTGACCGTTGGAATGTCACTAGTTTGTGATTTGGTGTGCCTGTATTTTTATCAGGGTGATTTCACTGTTCCCTCAGATTGTAATTTTTATACTTCCATTGCACTGTCCAACGAGCATTTATTATATCAGAGATATACTATAAATTATGTTGTGATCGACCCTCATGGTAACAGTACAGTCCTACACATGCGTGAGTTCCTCCACCAGTGAATATTTACTAAAATATAAATGAAAATGAGAGATGTACACTCATCCCGGCTTAGAGAAATGAAAAATCATCCGTTCAATATACACCATGATAACTACGTTCCGGTTATAGAATTGTATAGTATATAATACTAGGTCTTTATTGTGCTTTGTGTTGTGTGTTTCCTAATAATTATATCACTGTTATTTTACTTCATACCTCATTAAAAGCTTACAGAGTGCAAACACAGACATCAAAACGAAGAATGACATCTTTCCAAGCTCAAACATATAGCTTGATTTTGGGCTTTAAGGATAAATGAATATCAGTTGAGGCATTATATGAATTAGGGGATTATATTTGAAGCCTATGATAGCTATTCAGTCATTTCCTCTGCAGTTCCTCCAAGGCTAGGTCCGTAGAAAGCGAGTGTTATATTTTACACGTACACTGCACGTCTATCAACGCGTCCAGTTCATATGTCATTTTGGTAATACAGTATTGCACCGTAGGCCTATACTTCAAATGTCATAATGTTTTGGAAGGAATTAGCCTACAAGCCAAATATGGCTATTGTATATTAACAACATACCGTAATGACTGTCCATCAGTGATTAATTAGGACCTATCGCTTTATTATTATTAGTTGATCAGTGTTTGATCGTCATATTCAATCCAAATTTCATTCTGTTGTCCTATCGTAAATTATTGTTGGGCTAAATTAGGACTTCTGAAAGGACACACCATTGAATGTTAATGCATACTGTACCTAGGCCTACATAAATAATTCAACGAACATCCGCACTAGGCCTACATATTGCGTTATGTACGTGTGACTGTGATTATGTAGGCCTATAATGTGAGGCGCCCGTTTAAGTTCACTAAAGAGTTTTGTAATCATTCATTTAACTGTTTGTTACAGAATTAATAAGAAGCTTGACTCACGCTGGAGCAAATGAAGGTTGGTACAATCGCTCCCGCGAACAAATTGGTCGGTCGGATCGGGGAGCCTTCCGGATTTCGTCGGGACTGCTACGTAGTTCATTGCGTTGAAAACACAAGCGATTATAATGAAATCATGCTTCATCGTGTTGACGCAAACGCAGAAAACGCTACTGCCTAAATAGCGATGCTTGCGTTCAGTCAGCATTTTCAAATATTGCTATTGTGTGAACAGAGCATTAACTTAACTTTGTTTACGCGTTTAGACGTAACGCAAGCACAAGCGATGCTTGCGTTACGTGAACGATTTTAAATGTATTGCTTTCGTGTGAATCGAGCCTCAACCTTAATGTCTCAAATTTACAAACGCAAGAAACGCTACTGCCAATAGCCTACTGCCAATAGGCCTGTGCGCATTAGCGTTGCTTGCGTTTAACTTCCACAGTTATAAGTACACTTTATGTGAATCGAACCTCAACTTAACTTGGTTCAGCAAATTTAGACACATTAATGCAAACGTAATTTAAACACTACGAGCCTGGAGTAGCGTTAAGCTCGGTTTTTATACAATCGCTACAGAGTCGCTACACCGTTTTCACAATTCTAGCGCTGTGTAGCTGTCCATCCCTGACTCAATCGAGTCGCCAAGAGAATCTGGGATAGCGTCTAGCGATTTTTATTTTTCAATTTCAATTTATTCAAAAATAACCTCCAAACAAGGAGAAGCATAGGCCTACATAAAAACACGTTCAAACATTGGAAATAAAACATTGACTTAAATTACCGTATAAAATGTCAAATAATTTAAACACTGCACAAGGTTACTTAACTTGCATCTACGTGCAGAATGTTAAAAGGTAATCTTTTTATATAAACGTTATGGAAACCAAGCTTTACTTGCGTTTCAACAATCGCGTCTTAAGCGTGAACCAAGCCTTTTCATTGCGCGCCAAAGAGGATATCGGTTTTAATAAAGTCGCAATAGTGAAAATTAGACCATCTGAATAGGCCTATACGGTTGTGTTGAAGCTTCCTTGAGAAACTGTTATTATCTGTGGTTCAGCCGAATCGTGCAGAGAATTAATCTGATGAAAAATTAACGATCACGAGATTTGTGGCATGTCGATCGCGTGTTTTACTGCGTGATAATGTGGTTTTATGTGTGGTGGTATACGGTAAATGCTTTATATCTACCATGTTAGGGAGTCAATATTCTCAGTGAATCTATCTATTCGTGAAAATTCGTTAAAAAGTGACAATGAGCGGTGAGTGCTTATAGGGCGCAGTCGCCTTTAATTTTTCACATTTCTGTTGAAAATCAAGTTTCGTGCATCGCATTCTTTATTCAACATCAACGAAAGTATTAGTTACAAAAATGTAGTTTGGAAGCGTGTGACATCCCATGCTACATCGGTGATTCCAGTTGAAACTGTTATTTCAGTGTTTGCGGGTTGGGGTTCAAATCCAATTCTCAGATCGAAGGTTCAAACCTCCGATATGTTTAGCTTGAGTCTATGTATGGGCAGGGTGCACCGATCGTCACCATAGGTAAATTGGTACGAGTAGGATGTGTACGGCGTGCATTGAGCGCAATAAAAAAATTATCCACAGAATTCATTGAGTAACCCAAATTAAGGCCCCCATGGAACCCAGGCTATGATATTGTCGCTTCTGATAGTACAAGGCCGCCGGCAGCTTTAAGGTGCATTCACACCGAATCCGAATTTTCGGATCGGAAGGCCTACAGAACCGATCAAAAAATTTAAGAATAGGGATGCGTTAAACTTTTATCTTTTATTTTATCTTTTTATTAATTAAATTTTCTCTATCACATTATGAATCTTTAGCACAGCAGATGCTAAATTCGAAGTCAGCCAGGAAGACTGTACCAACGATGTTGCCAAGTAATTTGTGCCATTCCTGGGTAGTATACGATGAAAAATATCACCCTGAGTTGGTTCTGTGATGGTGTTCCTTATAGCGTACGGTAGATGGTGCATGCCCCTTGTGGATTTCGTAAGGCGACGCCCAGTTGAGGAAAAACAATATTTAATTGCCTGTAAATGTGGAACAAAATGAAACAAAATATGAAACAAAAGCAACAAATAATATTGATGATTAGTGTGCAGCTGAATGTTGATGATAATATTTACTATACTCACGGACGTCTTAGTTGTTTCACATTAAACAGTGAACCCGGATGGAGACATCGTTTTGAGAGGATTCAATGAAGATACAGTAGGCCTAATCTGCTACTGACATCATTGTGTCTATCATTATAAACAAAATCATGTATTACTGTACTCCGTGACCCAATGAAGTCAAAATGTTCAAGGTCTATTTTGAAACGAAATTGTATGCGCACGACGCGCAAAAGTAGCATTTTGCTTAAGTTCGCCTTTTATAAACAAAAGTTGTAATTAGTGAATATTGTGTTTTTACCGAGCTTAAGCCTACTAGTGTTTGCAAAAGCCAATGATTTGTGATTTATAATAATGTACTTTAATAATAGCAAGAACAGTAACAACACTATTCAACATTCGTGATTCTTGTTTGCATTTTATGGCTATTAAAGGTGGTTTGCCACGCGAAATAAAATGATGATGAATATTAGTAATACTGTAGGAACTATAATATAGTGATAATAATTATTATAT
>NW_022750702.1:240848-255389 GCF_011630105.1 Anneissia japonica
GGCCTAGGCCTAATTAGTTTATATCGTAATTGTCCGGGGTAATATTAATGTGAAGCGAGAGTTGTTAGCATGATGCTCTATGTAAGTCTGCCATTATCATTATTATTATAAATACATATCATCGCACATTTTGGGCAGCCTTTTGATTTTTGAGGATCAAATGCAGAGTTTGCAGTAGAAGGCCTATTTATCATCATGGGTTGTACTGAAGGCCTGGGGCCAGATAATAATTACGATGCATCATGCTATATAACACGCGATCAGTGTGATACTGCCGAATGGCGTGTATATCGTGCCGTGGTGTTCTGTATAATTTTGTTAGCTTATGCACGGTGCAATTAGCTTTTCGAGTTTTCTTGGGCATTATATTCCGTTCGCAATCGATGTTTTTCATCACGTACCTTAGGCCTACTAAGAATTCACGTTGTGATGTAATCAGGTTTATGATGTTATCCAACTAACGTTTCCAATAGTATCAGAATAATCGCATTACATGAGTATTCATTGGAATTATTCCGATCGATCTCGCCTCATATTGCCATCGTTACGTTTAAAATTACTGAAACGGGTGCGTGCTAGCAAGCTGATAGTTCTGGTTAAATTTCACGCTTTCGCGGCACGGTATTGCATTATAATTTGCCGTTGCTTTATCACGTGAGGAGACGTGCATTTTGCATCGTTTTTAAGCTTATGTTTGCAATAAATTGTGTGAATTTGTGAAGATGTTTGAATTGGTTGGTGAAATAGATGGAACACTTTCCAAGTGATGTCTTATACCTTTGTTGGTGCACGTTTAATTGACCAGACATTCTTAATCGGCACACATTAGCAATTTGAATGATAAAAAGTGCTTAAACTCGCCGGGACATATAAGTAACAGTCAATGATAATTCATAAAGTAATATTTCTCATGGATAATTCAAGATCCGTCTGCAAACAACACACCATCATCATCATTCGTTTTAAGTGCTTTTCTTTCATAGTGCTCGTCTGCCGAGTCGCGCGCGTAGCAGCAGTGAGCGTGCCTGTAAATGAGTTGGTCTATCATTTCAGAAGGCGTAGATCGACGAATGTAGACTAAAATATATATCGGTGTCAACTTATGATAGTCGCTCAAGACAAAAATTACTAACGAAATATGAAACACCAATTAGAATTAGGCATAATCTCTTCATCACGGATACACTTACGCGTCGTCTAGGCGCGTCGTCAATGCCCGTGCGTCATTTTATTTGAGTGCGATACCTTCAGACAATTTCACGGCCTCCTAAACTCCCGTTTTAATAGGCACTAAATTAGTAATTAATATCTGCTCGGAATAAAAAAAATACGCATAGCAGATCTATGATTGAATTAATCCATGCGCTTATAACATTATACATACACTTAGGTTCGATATAGGATTTGTTGTTTTAATTCATTCGTAGGTATTTTTTGTAAATGCACACTGGCTTATGATGTCACAGTTTACCTTGTATTAATATAGAAGCGATATAACTGTAGTTTGGTTAAGGATTGTGCAAATCTGATTAATATTGTTTTCCTCTCGAGCTCGTGTTTTTTATTTGTTCGCGATGCATGCGGTTGAGATTTCAGATACGATAAGTATGTCACACTGCCATCACGTGACGAACGACCATTTGCCACTCGCAGAAAACGAGGTTTAGCTTGTTTATCAATTCCGTTTGTTTTGGAAAGTATTGGGGTTGGACCTTGACTCGGCTGAAAGAAAATGCAGTCAGATGGTCACACATCATCCATCGCCGGTTGGCACGTCAAACAATATTTATTACTAAAATTATAAATAATGACGTCAGGGACCGCG
Organism: Anneissia japonica; assembly: GCF_011630105.1. Classification (NCBI taxonomy): domain Eukaryota; kingdom Metazoa; phylum Echinodermata; class Crinoidea; order Comatulida; family Comatulidae; genus Anneissia; species Anneissia japonica. Next base: position 242,674 of record NW_022750702.1, read on the forward strand.
TATGCGCGCATAATATGCATCGCTCTAGAAACAAGCAACATTACTTATTTTAATCTCTAGTCACGTTTCGTTCAAATATCCATGTCATATACAGGCCCTAGGACTACAGAGAATTTTGATGACAGAGCTTTCTTCTTTTTTTTTTTTTTTTTTTTTTTTTTTTTTATTTACGATCGACTCCTTGACGTTTTTTTTGTATTTACGATCGACTCCTTGACGCGGCAAAATCGTTTTTCGCTGGTGTTAGTGTTAATTTATCTACCGTGTGTTTCTCGAGTGGGCACGTGGCGTCTATCCGCATATACTTTGAACACCTTGTGGTTTCTAAGCCGCTTATTATGATCATGATAATCATCATACCATTACAACACACTCAGTCAATAATTATTATGCCATTATAGTGTTATATAAAATTTGTATCGTCGAACTGAATTTCATTACCATTCTTCATTGTCAATATTGTTACTTTTTCAATAGCGCCCTCTACAATTGAATCATTCGTGCCGCCGCGCTGTGGTGGACGGATCGAAGCGTGGGACAATTTTGTCGGTTAATTTAAATACTTGACGTATGTAATCAATGTTTTCGGCATAGCTGTATTCCACAGGCGTGGTGCCAAATGATATTAATAGCCAACATTCTGACAGCCATTATGTGGTATGATTGCCTATGGCTGGCATTATTATAATGGAGAGTTAGGTGTTTGAAAAAACCTAAATCTTGCCATCGCTGAAATTGTGCTCCTCAAAGTGATACACATTTGATTACTACTTTTAATTTTGTTTTTGCCATTTGCCAACCAAAAAAAAAAAAAAAAAAAAAAGAAAGAAAGCCTTTCACGTGATAAAAAAAAAAAAAGAAAGCCTTTCACGTGATAAATATAATACTATAATAGGTTACGTGCATTTAAATAATCCGTACTTTATCAGCAAAATTAGACCCGTATTACGTCATCAGTGCGTATGTGCGCACGTAACGGTACTGTATCGGATGTGTACGTCTGGTACCGAAGCTCATATTTAGCAAGTTACAGTAGTGGGTTGATGTAAACGCACGACAATATGACTGTATAAACTTCGTTCACACTACAAAAATTTAGACTCGTTGTTAACGCAAACAAAAGATACGCTACCGTCCTAGTGTGTACAAAGCTTTAGTGGTGGCAGGCTATGCAAGATTATTGATGGTTGCCGAACGTCACGTATGCGCATAATACCTCCAACACAACTACAAATACAAGCAACATTACATTTTTCGTTCAAATATCCATACATATAGGCCCTAGGACTAGAGAGAATGTTGATATAGAATTGAACACTATTTTTGTTTTTTGTATTTACGATCGACTTACTTCTTTATGTGGCAAGATTGTCTTTCGGTGTTTTATTTTATTTTATTAATTTCGGCAAAACAAGAAGTGTTAGTGTTGTGTAGCCAACGTGTGGTTCTCATGTGCGAGACGTGCTTACTGTATATTCTGAACACCTTGTGTTGGTAGGCTATGGAAGCTCATTCGTGGTTGCAACACGTGTCACGTAATGAAAGTCTGACAATTTATTGTTGACAGTGTTTTGAAATTAGTTATTAATAATGACTTTTACATTTTGTCTTTGTTTTAATCTAATTTTATTTTGGTTTTAAACTATTTTGAAAATGCTGTGTATTATTAGAACGAAAAAAGATTCGTTATCAAACGGAGAACAAATCGTTCTATTTTCTCAATCATAAATTGTAGAAGAAGCGAGATATGTAACCGGCCTGATAAGTGTCTAGATATTCTGGCATTTCAAAATCAAGACGAATTCCAGACACGATGGAAATCGTGTTGTCTCTAAGCGCCTCGAACGGTCCGTGCCAAGTGCTTTGCATGACTCCAGAAATGTCATACCAGCCTCATAAAATCTACCGCATAAGCGGCGAAGCTTTATCAAACCGTTATGCCTCACTGATTGCCTCAAATATCCAGACTATTGATCACTCAGATTGCTTAGCAACAACACTTATTTACGTCATCTCACGGAAAACGGGATCGTCTCAACAGTTCCGAGTATGAGATGAAATCCTCGCGACACATTAACTCATGGTTTGAACGATGCATTTTTTTTTTCAATTTCATTCATTTTATATATTCACAAGTGTATGAAATTGTAATAATTAAATCCTATTTATCTAATCAGTTAATAATTAACGAAAATGATGAAACTTTGCAAAATTTTGTTTTCTGAGGAAATTTTTTAAAAGTACAAGACACAAGATGTCTTTATTGTCACCAGTAAAACAAAAAAATGACAGATACACTGTCCTCGGACATGCAACAATAATAATGATAAAAATAATTACAATCACACACTGTACTTTCACAGACGGCACATTATAATAATGATAGGCCTACTGTAAATGTGAAACATTAGGTGTGTTTAAAGTCCAAACCATTTAACGTTTTGATGATTTATTTTAGTAAATGAAATTTTGAATTAAAAACGAGCTCAGTATTCAAAAAATTGTATGGGGGAAAATGTATAATGTTTTAAAAGGAAAACTAAGTCAACATTAATTCCAGCGCGGACTGAACAAGTGTACACATTGTTTCTGTTATTGAAAACGAGAACGGAGGATAGAATGTTTAATGTTTGTTTTCGATTCACATTATTTTATTGCTTGGGGAAATTAGTCATCGTCATTGGTTTACGCACAAATTTATACATTAATTCCTCTACCAGCAAATATAAATTTCGATCGAATTAATGTATTATCGGAACTTTTGAGGCGATCCCTAAATCAGCCTCTCGTTGCATACAGCCATTTCATTTCGCGGCGTTTTACAACAATTATTAAGCCGACCCTTTCATGCAGGCCCTTTCCACCAAACAGCGCTCGTCATCGGAACGGTAGACAATTGATTTTTCCTCATAGGCCTAGAAATCATCTACTGGTATTCCGAGGCCGATCACCTGGACAGCGGTTCCAAGCATTTTTGTATGTAAGAATAACTGTTTAATTCAAACTTGTAGCAATACACGTACATCTCCGCTCTTAGTTGGCAGTATAACGTAATTCGATTTGTCGATGCTATAATTTTCGGTTTCACGTTTACAAGCGATGTGCGTATGTGAGAGGGTGGTGATAAATGACTAAGAACTTGTACTATTAATTTCGACAAAATAAATTATTCCCGACTGGTGACCTAAAGTAATTGAAGGCCAGTCAAACCCGCGATTCCTGGACCCTTTAAATCGCACTAATCGGCAACGATTGTGATCGTCCATGTGGAATTTTTGAAATCGGGTTCGGAAAAAAATGGAATTGAACGGAATTCTACTGTAGTACTTTACATAATAAAAATTATTATTATAGGCCTATATGAAAAATGTGTTTTGATTGATAGTGAGCCAAGTAATGAGTTGCATAATTACAATAAGGCTAACGGTATAGGCCTAGGAGTAGTACAGTATCTATTTTACAGTATTTTATACTCGCATTTCATCATTGCGTCCGGTTTCTCCGTTTATTCAGAAAAGAAAAATTCAATTGCTTTTTTAGCTTTGACTCTCATGAAACAGCAATTCAATAGGTCCATGTTCGGAACCCCGTCTTCCTTTTTAAGATACTCAAGGGGGTCACTCGAGAGGTGTCCCATTTATGAGATGTTTAGCCTTGGTTGTAGCATTAGTGTAGTGCAGGTGTCCTGCCTCCCGTTTGGCAGTTGTTTTTAAAATAAAAGAACACCCTTCCCCGATAACAATAGCCTGCTTTTTCTCTGTTGTTTACTGTGCACCTGGACAATAATTCAATATAGGCCTATGTTACTATACTTATATTATTTATTGTTATTAGTCAATTAAAAATTAGAAAGAGAGAGACCTATACTTATGTGTAGTTAAGTGTCAAACTTAGAAGAAAATAATAAGGAAGGGAACAAGCCGGGCTTACTGTTTCTATCCTATAACGCCTGAACAATAATTCAATATTTGCCTTATGTTACTTTCTTATTATTTATTTGTTCTTATAGTCAATTAAAAAAAATAGAACAAGATATTATTTATTTGTATACTTCGCTATGTTCGCTCTCAATTGCAAATTAGAACAAAGTAATAACGAAGGGATTGCCACTTCTTTAAGACAGTGATCAATATTGCAACCCTTGGCCCATGTGCCGTCATGAATAAAATACTGTAACGTAAAATTGAATTAACAGAAGCATGATAATAACAATTCGTATATTCTTGCATTTAGACCTTTAAATAATTCACCCGTAATCAATTCAAGGAGTTTCGTAGAATAAGGTCAGAAGGTCTTAATTCAATGGAAACCTGATTACTGTATGTATCCGAGTCACATTGAAAAAAATTAGGAAAATATTAGATCGTTTATAAAAGAAAAATTCAATGTTTTAAAAATATTATCTCCACATAGGCCTATTATGTGGAGTATCTAGGCGTAAATCGCTATACATATAGATAGAGAGTGAGTGACGCTCACCCAAGTACTGGTGCGGCTTATTTTATATAACTGTTTTCTGGTTCTTTATTTAACTGCATCTAGTTTAATTTTTTCCATTCTGTATTTGATTTCTTGGGAGCTGGGGCACCGTGAGCGTTTTTCATTAAACGGATACCGGCGCTTTATACATTTATTATTATTATTATTATTATTATTATTATTATTATTATTATTATTATTATTATTATTATTATTGTTATTGTTATTATTATTGTTATTGTTATTGTTATTATTATTATTATTATTATTATTATTATTGTTATTATTGTTATTATTGTTATTATTATTATTATTATTATTATTATTATTATTATTATTATTATTATTTATCTTAAGGTTTCTTCAGATTTTAATTACAGACTATTACACTTATTAAGTTATTTTTGTGCCAGGGCCTAGTATTCGTTAATTTTAAATGTGATGAAAATGATATTGAATGTGATAATGATAATGATTATGGTTTATATGATGATAATGGTGGTGATGATATTGGTAATGATAATGATTATGATTATGGTTATGATGATAATGATGATTATTATGGTTATGATTATGATAAGAACGACAACGACGCTTAATTTAATGAGTATGATGGTGATGACCACGTTGATTTTGATGATGATTCAACTTTATTTTTCAATATTTTTCTTACAATTAATAAATCATAAAACTCATTAGAAAGGAGCTGGAACACAAATCGAGTTCATCCCTCTTAACCCAAAACAATTTCATAGAAAAGGGTATGGCATTTCCTTATTTAAACTTTAACATTATTACAAAAACGAAAGCAAATGATAATGATAACAATCACGATTATGATCAACGATTCCGATGGCGAAAACGAAACGATTAATAAAACAATTCCATTCATTTTTGTTACTTAGGCTTATTGTTTTTTGTTCTTGGGGTTTTTGTTTTTTTTTTTTTTTTTTTTTTTTTTTTGGCGTGACATCTATTTTCTGGCTAAATTATTATTTCTTATTGTCTACACATAACAAATTGAGGTCCTTTTCATAGTTTCAATTTGACTTTATTATTTATGATTCTGATTCTGACTCGCGCTTATTGAAATACATCCTGTCGTCTGCCATAATAGTCGCCATCACACGAACACAGTGGCTACCATTCACAGACAGTATGTGACTGATGCGCTGTGCTCAATTTTTCAGAAAATACGATAGTTTAATACCCAGGAAACAGATGGACGCAATTTGAAATGTATTTTAGATTTTCTCGAATGAACATGCTCGTAGCCACATGTTCTTCAAAAATGGTAATTACAAAGGGAATATAAAAGTCCAAGGTCGCATGAAAAGAGCTGAGTGATTTTATTTAGTTGAATGCTGCTGTCGCCGTTCCTGTCCGACTCAATACAATCAGTTTTATGATGTTACTCAGTTACATTTAATTATATTTACATACTGTACGTCGTTTGAGGATAGCAAACTTTTTTCACACTATTCAACTTTATTGTAGGCCTATTTGTTATTGACCAGGGGTTTAGAGATGATCACTTGATGTGTGCGCTTCATCCCATGGCATCTCTCACGCCTCTGGTCAATAATAATATAGGCCTATATTTTAAATGTATTGTTATTTGTAATAAATAAATAATAAATAAATGAATAAGTAAATAAATATGACAAATGGCTGGGATTTTCCCATATATGGAACTGATATGACATTATTATGCCCATATATGGAAAAGATGTGTTGTTATCATGCCCATATATACAAATGATATGACATCATCATACCCATATATATATGTGTGTGGTGTATATATATATATATATATATATATATATATATATATATATATATGGTAATGATATGACATTATTATGCCCATATATGGAATAATATGACGTCATCATGCCCATATATGGAAATGATATGACGTCATCATGCTTATATGAGCCGACTATTCATACAAAAATGCGATAGTGTGGAGAGAGCTTAATGCTATTCTGAGGATGTGTTCATTGATGATTCTACTAAAGTCTCCGCTATCACAATTAAAAACACAGCAAAATCCTGTAGAACTGCAAAATATCCTCGTAGAGCAATACCAATCATATTTATTTACATATGCACCAATTATCTAAATTGTGTCTGCACATAGGCCTAGATATGTGGTTGTTGTGTGGTGGGATGGGAAGTTGTTACATGATTACAAAATTGATTGGTTACGATCATATATCGACCGTTCGAATTAGGTCTGTCTTTATTCACTTGAAACAATAATGACAATAACTGCCGGAACAAACTAATTATAGGACTATATTGGCAAGTGACCTAAATTAAAAGTTGAACTTGGAGTAAAGTTTACTGTTGGATTCCACAATGACAGTTAATTAACATTTAAATAATACCAATGGTGGAATTATTCAGTAAACTGACAACTGACCAAAATCAGAACAGGACCAGAATATAGGCACAAACGCACGTGTGGTACCACAAACGCACGTGCTGTACCACAAACGCACGTGCGGTACCACAAACGCACGTTAACGCTGTCGCTTTGTGAAACATAATCCAAGGGGCGTGTCTTAACGACACAAGGGCCATTCCTATTGCAGCAATGTCTACTGTACGGTCAAGTTTATTTAATATTTGAAGTGTTTTATCTAAAATATAATCTCTAAACTTTAAATGGGTAGAGGCATAGCAGAATGATGAACTGTGTCTTTTTGTCCGTTGCAAAATACTTTTTTGGGTTTGAGTCTTACAAGAGATACCGTGGATGAGGCGGCTTTTTGTGGAGAAATTATCATGAATATGGTTAGGCCTATTTGTGCAAAATTGTTGGGTATGAAACAGGTGCTCAGTCGGAGTTCGGTTGATCGCAAAGACGCCGGTATTAAATCAAATACATCGTTGAATTTTATGATGTTTTTTCTATAGAAAATGGTAAACTGCTTAGAAGTAAAAATATACAGTGTTTGTATCTACAGCTTGTCTTTATATTAACATGATGTTTACAGTACCATAGTTGCTGGTGGTGTTACCCCAAGCAAGAAATCCACATAAGGCATAACCTTATGGACATATAGGCCTGAAATATTCATTTAAGTTTGTTTACCATGCCGACGGTACCGGTATAGGCCAAGAATAATAATCATGACAGGACTAAGTGTAGTGACAGTGCTTTGAGCCCCACTCGGCAGTGATTTAGTTCACTTGCGGGGTGTTCCATTTTGTGCTTGTTCCTGGATTTTTCTGTTCTCGTAACTGTTTTTGAGACAAATAAATGGAATGAAATGGCGGCCGTCAAATCTGGGGTCGAACCAAACAATATCGACTGAGCTTCCAGAAGCAAACGTGATACACATACGTTTTTCATTGAGCAAGGAGGTATACGGTACAGTGCGGACTGAATAGACCCCTTTGAGGCATCGACCGCGATACGATGAGTGAAAAACAGAGCAATATTGGCGGCTATCAATCGCAATCCCGAATTGCGTTCTCAAAATCAAGCCTGTAGAAGTTAGTAACTTCGATTGAACACGCTTGCTCTAAACGAAATAGGCCACATCGTTATACCTGTCTTTGTCATCATTTGCTTTAATTGTAAATTGTAAATTGAATTGTGTATTAATGCTTTGTGTGACAATTCTAAAGGTCAGTTCCAGGCCTTACAAACTCCACATTTTTTCTGCATCGCGCTTCAACGCGTGAATAATACCGACTTGGGTATTTCAATACCACCACAACGGTGCGTGCGGTGCGTGAGAACAGCAGGGCTCCGCATTGTACTGCGTAACCAGTAGTTTCCTTTGGCCCCGTTCTGCTTTTCGTCGCAGGCTTTTTATAGATATTGTAAATGACCTATCTTGGCATTCTGTTCACTGTCTTGTAATTAATTTGATTTAGTTTATGTTTCTCATTGCTGCTCTATTTCCAATGTAAGATTCAATTGCCGGTTGTATACTCTTAAGGCCATGTGATTTGAATGCATTAAACAAAAAATAATAAACCTAGAGGTGTTTAGTTAATGCAATTTTAGAGAGCAGCTTAGCTCAGTCGGCTAAACTGGTAGTACCAACAGTGACGTGTGCACGCTGAACCGCGGCGATCTCTCCAAGTGAGCAATCTCACCCGGTTCAGTCCCATCCATTGCTGTCCTTGCGTTTTAGCTAGAGTGCTGAAATGCAAGTTTGACTGATATTAAGCCTTTAGACCCAGTGGTAAAATAACGCCCATCACTTTAAACGTAATAGAGAATTGTCTCCCGATAGGTCTGTCAAGCTAAAATATTGGTAAGGGCTAAAATCGGACCGCCCGGACCGATTTTAATCGCACACTTTGTTCTCTCTGGCGAAAATTAGTCCGCTAATTGCTGTATGTGGGCTGAGGTATTATCAATATCTATCTTAGTATCTATAGCATTATGCTAGTGGCCTAAGTTCCAGTCATATAGGCCTATTTTTTGTGATATTTTGAAGGTTAATATTTATTAAACACCGACAAGTTTTAACTCAATTATTAGGCCTACGGCTATGCTACCATAATATGGAATGCTCAAGGTCCAAGACCGTTTTTCAAACAATGTTAACGTCGAAACTACTGGATCAGTTTTTGGCCCCGGGCTGAATTTATCGCGACAGGCCTATTCCGTTATTTGAAATATAATAGTACGGTAGGGATACGGAACACACTATAGAAAAACGAGCGTTTTGAAAATTCTATTGTGTGGACAAGCCTCTTAAGTCTTGCTGTAAAAATATTACCAACTCTAGTTAAATGAGTGAATTATAAATATACTCAGGTCCATTTTACCTATTATAAATCTATGATAATGGCTAATAATTTGCAGACCAGTAAACTGCCAGGACAGGAACCACATAATTTTGTCTTTTTGGCCCAGACCCATGGATTTTAAATGTATCTTCCTCTCCACGAACCACGACCTACCGTATTCGCTATTTTTTATGGTTGTTGATCCAAAAACTAAATTTGAATATGAATTGAAAGCTTGTCGTCAATGGGTTTTAATGAAGATGATTACAAAGTAAATTTTCTCACGACAAGGTTTAGGCTATATCCTACTGCTGCCACCAAATAGTTAAAAAAAACACCTCGTACTTTTTATTTGAAATTTATTTTGCTATCAAATCAAACGGCTGCCATTGACTGAAGTTGATTACATTACGAACAGTACAATGGCCTGCGTTAATATTTCATTATCGATGTAAAAGTGCATTCCAAATTAAAATAGGCCTACTGTATGGAGGGGAGGGGGTATAAGAATATTATTTTTATACTTACCTGGTATGGTATACTGCAAATGGCAGGCCTATTTAAAATAATATAATACTGTACAATTTCAAACGTACGTTAAGTTAAACGATATTCATAGACCTATGAATAAGATAGATAATTTAATACAAAAGGTTGACTTATAGTTAGTACGTGAAGTTGAACTTGCTTAGCTTTGCGACGCGATTAGACGCCACAAGATGTACAGTTACTCCTATTGACTAGAGTTAAATGTTTAGTTACGGTGTTGTAGAGAACACATAACGTGGGATATAATGTTTTCTAATCCATCAGCTTCATCCGTTCTTAGAAATCCACCCGTACTCATCAATCTTCAATTCGTGTGCCTTTCTTTACCACATATTTAATTCGTTTCTGCAGTGTCTATGCATTGACGTCAATCTATTGCATGTCATGTAATATCCTCTTTTTTTCTTTACAACTCATACCGGTAATTCAAGTGAAATTCGTAATGTTGCCAACATGCTGTGGTATATTATATATATATCTTTTTTATATCAAAGCTGTTGATAATACTGGCTCCTGTACTAATTAGCCCAAGAAAACACAATTAACTGCACCATGCGTTTTAAGCACTGTAATTATATAGAAATGTTAATCGATTTTAGTTGGACCGTTATGAAATTGAACAGTATATATAAAAAGATATTAGCTCTTGGTCGGAAACATAGAGTTACACATTGTATCAAAGACATCTTTATGTCAATAAAATATTATTTTTTTTTATAATAAAATACAATGTATTGCCATAGTTCATAGTATACAATCTAGAACGAACAGTATAATGTCGCATCCTCTATGTCAGAACTTTTCAATACTTAAGTTTTCATATCATTGTCAAAGTCTTGATCAGGGATAACACAAGCCGAAGGATTCAGATACATTGAGTACTTCGTATTTATGTGTATTTGTATGATACCGTACTGAATGCATTTATTCAATCAATCAATCAATCAATCACTCAATCAATCAAACAGATAGCAACCGAAACCGCCAGACATTTTGAGATTCGTTTCGATCATTTGATCATTTTCAAGAATACTGTTAAGAAAATCTCACCCATTGAAATATAGGCCTATATTTACAGAATTATAGCAGAAAGTAATAGAATTAATTGGATCAATATAGGTAGGGGATATAATAGGAGGCCTATAATGGGATCAATATTGAAGGTCAGATGACGATCAGCGAAGCGGCCATGACACCATCCATTAGATCGAACGTACGCTAGCAAGCTCGAAAACAGATCAGATTTTAATCTTATAAAAAAATAATAGCAGACCTAAATATCATTAAAGCTTAAAAAATAACTGTATGGTTGCCTTCGTTTGGTCAAATCACTTGGACTTGAGAAGCATACGTGTAATTTAACTATTCCCTGATTTTTAATACTCTTCTTATCATAACCCAGGCCTATTAGAGTATCACGCGTGGATTAGCGTGAGAATCACGCATTCGGTGCTTTCTCTCACGCTCAAGGACGTAACTCATACATAAATATGATATTGCCAACTAAAAAAAGAAAAAAAATGTGTAGGTCAACTAAACGTGCGCCAAACCATGGATCAAACAAAAAACAGAACCTACACCTCGTGTTAATCAAAACATCTTTCTTTCATAATCTTGCGGCGATCGATATGCACGAACACCGTGGAATATCGTTGTTTTAACTATCACTGTTATATAACGTTAAAATTACTACCCTAAAGTGGCAAAGAAAGCCTATCCGGGCACTTAGAGCGAAATATTGCTGTGGGATGCCCCGGCCCCTTAGGGGAGGATTTTTCAGAACACATTCTTTACGCTTGCAAATTCGTCAATCTTGGAAATTTAACGCGTGACTGAAATCGTGAGATCAATGGTGGAATCTAATGCATCGCTTCATCTGGGTCCATGTTGATAATAACTAACCCATAGTTCAAACTAAAAGGTCGATTTCGTATTTGCCATTCATTTTCAATTGAAATTGGACTAACCGGTTTCTGTTGACATACAATTCCTGATTGATAAGTTGTGACTTATAACCTCCATGTCGTTTCCTGATCGGAAATAATTCGTAGAAGCGCAGATGCGGTAAAATAATGATCTCCTTAGGCCTATAATACGTAGGCCTATGTTTAAAATCTTTATATAAATTTATGTAAAAGTTTATATTCACGGTCATTGGACCGGCTTGAAACGTCAATGGGTATATTATGCAAAAAGCACGTAGTGCTTTTGATGTGTATAATAAGAAGTGTAATGAAGTCGGTTGGCTGACTGCAGGGTTGGACGGTCCTGGGGACCAGGAGAATGTGTCGTTTCTTATGGATCGAATACAAAACCAACAAGATACTTGACATAGCTTTTACACTGTAGTCAGCAATTCCCATCCTTTCTAGGCCCAGTACGGTACCGTACTGCTTGGTGTTTATTCACTCAGTTGAGCCCTTCAACACCTCTGCTGCTCTCTACCCCACACTACAGTACTCTGCCTATATCTTTTCAGGATCCTACCTTGTCCTTCACATAATTTTATAAATGAACGAAATTGGCACTTTTGAGCTTTTATTATATTTATTTTGATGCCATAAATTTTAGTTTATTGGCTACAATTTTACTAACCAAAATGCATGTGTTATGAACAATGAACAACAGAAAATGTTTTGTTGTATGTGTTTTAACCCGTAGGCTATATTTTTCCGTAACGTTTTTCTTATTTTATGTTTATCGGTAATTAGTATTCTTCTAGCTTGGCTCTCTTAGTGGCAATAAACGCTTTCATAAAAATAAGTCCGTCTGTATTTTTTCATACTGGCTTTGTTCTTGGTCGTTTATTGACGTCTACAGTGTAACCCCAATGGTCTCTTTGAAAGAGCACCTTTGCCAAGGTAGAAATAAAATACATTATCGTGTAAATATCCATCATTTCCGTTGAAGTGCCTCTAATCCCG
>NW_022750702.1:255500-298524 GCF_011630105.1 Anneissia japonica
TCTCTTATACACATCTAGATGTGTATAAGAGAGAGGGAATGTGTTATATAGTCCTAAATATAGAGAAATATAGATAAATAATAACAGTTCTCGAATAGGAATATATGATGTTATAATCGTACCATGCATCCTTTCAACGAAAACTGATTATGGCGAGATTCAAACCTGCAGCCTCTCGCTGTCAAGGCGAGTGTCATACCACTAGACACAGAGGCCTATACGTTTATGCACAGATCTAACCCCAGATATTTTCATACAAAAAACGTGTATGATCTTAAGATAGTGTAGAAGCTTTACTGTTCACATTCAGGCACAACCTTTATAATGTAAACTGGATGGTGCAACAGGCCCTACTTCGTGTAATTTCAACTCGCTTACATACAAATTACAACTGTTTTGTGTTGGGCGCAGAATATACGAGAGTGAGGTCATGTATGAACGCCTGAAGCCTTTCGGTGGTGATAACTTAACTGTAGCAAGAAAAACTCATCAATTTAGCTAATCTACACATGTAGTGTAAATCACGCCGTCAGATCTGTGTTGGTGAGAATTCGAACACATCCCCCACCCCTATCCTATTAGTATAGTATCCGCCACACTCTCGGTTCATTTACCATCACGGTTGGGTGCCTTACCCGTCGCGACTCTCAGTCAAATACACTCGCTAATAATTTTTATTCTACTTCAGGAGGACCTGGTCTACGATCTGTTTGAGTTTCTAAAATACTTACCGGTATGTATTTTTATTGATTTATTTTAGATCAGTGGCACACACGCAAAAGGGCGATGCATCCTTATAATAAAATGAATAAAACTTAACGAAATAAAACGAAAATCAGCATTGTGAATTTACGTAGGCCTATCTAAAATGGCCACACACTCACTCGCACGGAAGAGCGCCAACTTTTGTGATTGGCTTGAGCAGCCGTACGATCGATCTTCCTTCATCGCGCAGAGCATGTTTTATCAAAGGCCTTCAAATGAAAGACCAAGAAAATCCAAAACTTACGAATTTGAAATTCAATGAGCGCGTTAGTATTCTTATTACACGTATCTTGAGGAAACGGCTATTTAACTTCGATTTTTGAGGATTGAATGCAACACGGGAGTTACCTTATTAATAACTCAACAGGAAATCAGGGACAAAAATGCGCATTTCCGTCTTTCCGAGTTAGCACGTCATTTAATTAATTTTTTGAGTTATAATTGCGTGTACTCGCCTGTCCATGCATAAAATACTGATGATAATGAAGGGGCCTATATTCGGTAATGTTCCGAGTTATAATTGCGTGTACGTGTGCTGTGACGATATGTATTGATGTTAATAATCTAAAATCGACATTGGATACTGTGAAAAAAAAAGACCATCTGCATTTCTAGATTTTTAGAAGCAAGTGCTGGAAGGTATCATAACCATAGAATACCGATTGGTTACTGTGCTAGCGTTACACATTCACAATCATCTCGTTCATATTCTCGTCAAATGATTCGCCGTTTAAACACTGGCGTTTGGCGACAGCTGATGCCCATTTCTCTGAAATAATCATGTAAGATTGTTTATTACATACGAGATCAATCCCCCGAGGAAACGCGATGTTTTCATGTAAGATCATTTCCTTTTTTTTTCTTTTTGGCCGTGTGAGCTGCCTGTATGATGTTTTTAGGCTGTGACATCTATTGCGTTTGGCTTCATGATAATGCGTTACAATATTTTGACGCATTGTTTAAATTAATCACTGCGTTACTTCACGGTTTTCATCATCCAATTATGTTGTTTATCCCCATGGTACAGTTACACCACTCTAAAACCGGCGATTAGATGCACCGTCGCGTTGTGTCGTTCGTATGTTACAGCTCCAGCGGCTCACTTCGCGTAGGCTGCTCGTTTCCGTCACATCTCAGCGTCGATCTGCTGCGTGCTCAAACCCACGCAGCATAAGTCTATCTAAATCCATAGGCCCTAATTAACATCTAACATTGCATGTCTTAACATCATATTCGTCAAAAATATCAGCTTTCGTGCCCGAGCAACATGTTATGTCGATGTGAAGTAAAACGTTCCTCTGTTAGAATTTAGAATGTTGGAATAGGAGGACATTGCTCGCTGAGTGGGTGGCAGTACATAATCTGATGTGAAATGTTTATAACGTAATTTCAATATCACCTACTACAAATAAACTTTATTGTAGTGTCATCCCCATAGGACTAAGTAGCCCTAGTAAATGCAATTTTATAGTTTTCTTTTGGTAAATACAATAATTGGACAGAAGTCAGTTTATAGATAAAAGCTTGCCACAAAAACACGACCGAGTTTTTAAAAATGTGGGAACCTAAATTAACCACAAAAATAAGTCTAATTCAAGTTAATTAGCGCACAGACGTTGATTAGCGGAAAACCAACTTAACAGAAACAGGAAACCACAGTAACCTACAGTGTTGCCTCTGACTACACAATTCCAATAACTTCATTGTGTGTGCCGTATTTTTAGTAATATTTTAATGGTTTTTAAATGTTAAGTTTAAGAGTGATTGATTTTTAAGTATCATTGAATTTATTGAATGGTCTTTTAATGGAATACTTGTCTTGTGATAGTGATTTAGGTTTAGGTTTCATTTCGAAGCCATGCTCCGGAGGAAAAATATTTTTTGTTATGTTGTAAAACACTAGAAGGGTATTTGAAGAAAAACTCGAACAGTTAATAAGATACAGATATTTAAATATTGAAAACAAGCATAACCACCCCCTTTCCACCTTTTCCATCGGCGGTTTTTTTTATGGTTTTTGCATTGTGAATGCACCGCATGACGTGTACGTGCCACTGATTCACAAGTCTCGAAAAATTACAATAGATACAAATATGTATTCTAAGATACTTATTGGCTTTTCCCAGCAGTACTGGGAAAAGCCATTGTTTTTGTTCTGATTTTTTTTCTCTTGCATATATTTTTCCTATCTTTTTGCACTGAATTTTTTTTCTGACCGTCACTTTGGTCACTTCACATGCTTAGAATTTTTCCTTGCTTTGCCGAAACATAGGTCATATATCAAGGATGTCCCTCCTAATGTTTAGTGTCGATCTATGGTGGGGTGTGCGTGTGAGGACCAATTAAATTGATTTAAGGTCAAAGAGTTTACACCGGATATTTCAAAAACCGGTCAGTGGATGTGAATGAAACTTACGGGAAAGTTTAATCAAGTTACAAGGAAGAAATGTTTGTGTTAGTGACGATTGGTGTAAATTTGAGGGTATTTTCAAGACTCAGGCCTAAATATCTCTTTAAAATAACCAATGGGTCTAAATGAAACATTCTATAATACTTTGTAAAGGTCTGTAAAAAATGATTGAATTTTTGTGACGATCCGCAGTATGGTGTTGATCTGGGAACCATTTAAAGGAAAACGTCCCAGACCACATATTTCGAAAACGGATCAACTGATCTGAAGGAAACATTCGGAAAAGGTTTAACCAAGTTACAAGGAAGAAATTATAATGTGCTGGCGACGAATCAGTGTAAATTGGAAGGTCATTTCAATTTTTGAGGACCCAGACCTAAATATCTCTTTAAAAAAATCAATGGGTGTAATTTAAACCTTGTACAGGTATAACAGTTTGTCAAGGTCGGGTAAAGAAATGATAAATTTTTTTGTGACGATCCAGAATAGGGTGTAGATATGAGGACCATTCAAAGGAATTAAAACGTCCCAGACCACGTATTTCGAAAACGGATCAACTGGTCTGTATGAAACATTCAGAAGAAGTTTAACCAAGTTACAAGGAGTTCGCAGTGAACTTGGTTTTCGTTTTCTTTTCCACTTCATTAAAGTTATATTGGTTTTCCTTGTTTTTTTTTTTACTTTATACCTTTTAGCGACTTTTCTTTTTGTTGCAATGAACTTCATTTCTCATAAAGCAATGGGGAAAAGCCCTATGTTCTGTTGTTCAAACAGACATAGCAAGTCTAGTTTTTATTTTTTTATCATTTTATTTATTATTTTTTACGGCAAATCTAAGTCACGTGTAGAGAGATTTACTCTAAATACTGTATACTTTCCATTGCATTGCACGTGCGTGATGTACGCGTTTTGCATGTTGGTTATATGGTTTATACCATGCAAGTGGATTGCCAACTTTTTAAAAAATCATTGACAATTTTCCAGTGTTCCAAAGACAAAGAATCTTTAATGGAAGTTTAATGTTTACCACCGGTAAGTATTTATTGTATTTTACTGTTTTACTGTATTTTAATGTTTTAGGGGTTACCGTACTGATTTTAAAGTATTTTATCATTTATTTGCTTTTAATGTAATTTCTGAATTTATTGTGTTTTAATTTATACGGTACATTCTTAATTTAAGTGCACTTTTGAATGCACCGCAACTACCGCGAGCGCCACTGATACCAAAGTGTAAATTCAATAAATATAATTATTCCTTCTTGACTCATTTCCAGATATTTAGGCCCACATATAATTATATAGGCCAAATATCGATCCATCCATGTTTAGCCCGGTCAAATTATGATTGATATTGATTAAACGAATACCGATAAGACTATCTTTCATTTAACAACAATACAGTTAGAAGTAGAGAAGTAACGATATCATACCACGCGTCATCACGAAATATAATTTCCGATGCGAAATGAATCAACAATAACATGCTATTAATTTGACACCAAAAGCAATTAACGACTACCAATTACTGAATACCAATTAATGGTTACTTAATGCCTGATAATATTCGGTGGGCGTGCATCTAATGGTATTAATTATTTAGCCTAATATTGTGCATCCTGTTCAGTATATATTGTTCTTCCACAAGGGCAAGTTATGTGTTTAATCTAAATCTCATGAGGCTTAGGGAGTGGATTTATTTTAGTAGTAAGAAAAAGTCCTCCTATCATAGGAATTGAACCTATGGACCCGGGATTGGAAGGCAAGCATCCTATCCACCAAGCCATTCAACTTCACTCCGATGGGGAAGGTGATTAGGCACAGCGGTTTCCATTCTGTTTCGTGTGGTCGAAAGTCCGAACGCGCGCTGACCATACCATCTTGCATTGTTGACATTTTGTCTCTAATTAATCTTTGTAGCCTGTTTCCGCCTTGATTATATCATATAACAAAACATTTCAAGGCCTTTTTTTTTGAGAATTTCGGCCTCTGTACTTTCTAATACAGTATAGCACCAACTTTGTGCTTGCTTAATTTTTTCATATATGTCTACTTTTAGTTTCGTGGTATAGAAGGCTTCTTCGTCCCGATATTGTTATACAAGGGGTCCAAGTCCCATGCAAGTTTTACAATATTGCGCGAACACTTAACAATCCAATATAAATTTAAAATGCCACATAATTAAGTTGTCATGCACAAATAAACAATCACATTCACCGTATCTTTCGTATTGCTATTAATGTTTGCATCATGTTTGCATCAAGTGTATATCTGAGATAGAATCGTTAGCGGCGCGCGCCATACAAAATCATCTTAATAATAATTCAGCGTGAGCCTATTAATTTATTGACAACAATTTGCTTGTAATAGTAAAACATACACTAATATGTCTGACTCGCTAATAATTATAATGATTGTGATCATACTGTAGATTATTATGACGTAAGCGAGTAGGGTTTAATTCAGTCAGTTTCAAATGACAACGCACAAGTAATTTGAAATGATGATGATGATGACGATGATGGTGATGATGATGATGATGATGATGATGATGATGATGGGGATGATGATAACCGCGGCGACGATGATAATGACGACGATGATAAAGATGGTAATGATAACGACGATGATGAATGACGATGGCGAGGATGAGGTGGTGATGATTGTGACGATGATAATGATGACGACGATGGTGAATGACTATGACAGTTGATAATGAAAGAATGCTGTCAGTGACGATGAAGACGACTATGATGATGTTTGACGTCGGCAATGATGATGCTGCCGTTGCTGCTGATGATAATAATGACGATAATAATGATTATGATGATGATGTTGACGACTAAACGATGAAGATGATAATGCCTATAGTGATTGATGAGGTAGTTTATGATATAGTGATGATGTCGATGACGATTCTATGATATTAATAAAATAATTTATAGCGCTATTCTACACAACCGCAATGCGCAAAATGCTACTGTATCTTGCTTATTGTGTGACCATAAAAAGCACAAAGTATGGTATGTTTACATAGTCCAGTAGGCCTCAACATCATATGTATTATTAAGTTTGAGTTAATAAACCAAGAATAAAAACCAATATTTGAATTGCCTTCGTGTTATTGGCTTCCAATTGAAAATTAAAATGTACTTTCTAGTTATATTTTGATGTGTGTTTGCGTCAGAAAAATAATCACATGAATGATGTCTTGATTCGGGTGGGAATCGAACCCACGACCTTCAGATAACTAGCCTGGTGTCATAACCACTAGACCACCGAGCTTGCGCATAGTGTACTGATGATCCCCAAACAGCAGCGGGCACTGCAAATGCCATTTTGATGTGTGTTGCCCCGCCTCTTGTTAGTCATCTGGAGGCCGTAGGTTTGATTCGTACAGAGTATTCGGTACGATAAGTCAGGTGGGACAAGACATCACTCCTGTAATATTTTCCTGACGCACACACCAAAATAGCATATTATCAAAGGCATTTAATACCGGCACTGTCCCTATCCTCTACGTAGACATCTAGTAATGAAAGTCAATATTTTTTTTAGTCAAGTCTTTTAAACACACAGTACCGTAATGTGAATGTCTTACATTTGATTCTTTTAAATAAGCAGCTCATTGTAAATTTGGGTTTTTTCCTCTCTAGATTTTATCAAAGGCAGTAGGTTATTATGTTAAGATTAATAGTTTAATGTTTCCACTTCATACTAAAAAAATCAACCATCCCGACCAACCATTTATATAAGTTCTTTGATGATATCTATTTTGACATTAAATGACCACATTATCCATTTTTATAGGTCTAACTATATGTACGTACTGTATATAGTTGTGTTTGAATATTACAGGCCGAGTATAACAATTTAGCTTTTCGTACATAGTATCGGCCTTTCTATGCCTTACATTAGGGAGAATGTAGTCTGTCCTATCCAAAATAAATAAAACGTAAATTTACAATAATTCAATGAATTAATTCATATTTTATAGCGACATTATATCGTATTAGCATTCGTTAACATGCGGTAATTTATTTAATAATACGTAAGCCTAACATGGTAACAACATTGACAGCAGTATGGTATTCTAATATTTTGATTAAAATATTCATACATTTTATTTTTAATAGAGACCGATGGTATTGTTTTCTAATATTGAAATTAGCCTATAATACTGCATATTCTTGTTATTTTTGTACCCATATAGTTATATACAATATAATACGGTTATTCAATATATGTTGTAATTAATGTGTTTGAATAATGTTTGGCCTATATTCATTCATTTTATAGGCCCAAGGCTAAGCCTATTGTTTATTGTTTATTGTGTTTTCATTAGTTTTGTCCTATTGGTGGTATTTTTAATAATGTACTGTAAGTTTAATCATGTTCAATAGCTTAGAATATGCCATATTATAATATGATGTGATTATTTTATAATGATGTTTATTATTATTTTTTTATTTTAATAATGTTATAATGTTATCAGAAATATTACTCATCAAAATATAATTAGCATATTTTAAAGAATAAAATTGATCCGTGTAATATTCAAATCGATATGTTGGCAATTAAAATTCCACTGGAATTAGCATAATTTATTTAACAATTGGTAACTTATATCGGCAATCACTAATTTGCGTAATTTCATTTATTTAGTACCCTAGTATATCCGCAGTAATATCACTAATTTGCATTATTTGTTTATTTATTGGTGTAACTGCAATAATATCAATAATTTGCATAATTAGTAGTTATTGGGATATCTGCAATATCACTAATTTGCATATTTATTGGTATCTGCAATAATAGGCCTATCACTAATTTTCATAATTTATTCATTTATTGGAGCTGCAATAATATCTAATCACTAATTTGCATAATTATTTAGTTATTGGTATATCTGCAATAATATTACAAATTCTGTGTGGTAATTATCTGATTTTTTTTTTCTATTGCTGTGTTTTAGATATAATTGCTCATTTGCACAAATTTCATTAATGTTCGCGGTGACATACTCATTTGCATATAATTATGCATTGATATATTCGTGATCCTCACTTGCCTACGGTACTTTTATTGATAATGTTCTAGATAATATTCTTTCATTTGCTTAATTTATTCTATGATATGTTCGCAATAACATTTCCCCATTTGTATAATTAATGAATTGATATGCGGCAATCGTATATGATTACATATTATTAGCATAATTTATTCTGTGTCAAAAGTACTTTTGATCATAAAACTTATGATGTTTACTCATTGTTTGTAGTTTGAATTCATTCTCTGCTTTATTTCTTGCAGGGTTTCACGGACTACTAGTAGATAATAAAATAGTCTGTGTTTAGCCTGCAGTAAGATTGATATAACATTGAAATAGATACGAGGTCGTAGCGACAACTAGGCCTATTATTGTACTGCGGTCGTTGTCGTCATCATTGTCGACTGCTTAACAGGTAAGAACATACGTAAGATGTCGAGTGCTCTCTGTGTCTCTCATGAGTACACTCCGCAGGTGAATAAACCTGATTAGTAGGCTTAGTAAAGGCCTAGTTACAAAGCCCGGTTGGAATCATTTGAAATGCGCATGCGTTCTTTAATAGCACGGGCCACTTCTACACACGGTGTACGCAGTCATTTCTGTTGAGCATAAACATTAATTAGGCTATGTTCTCACACGGCAGCTAACGGTTAGCAGGATCCGGATCCTGCTAACCGTTAGCTGCCGTGCGTCCATGCGAGAAAATCCCGATCCGGATACCAACAATATGATGATCGAATCACTGGCCAATAAGATTGTAAACGCGTACGTGTGATTGGTTGATGATAGAAACGCCCTCAACTTGCTAACCGATAGCGCTTGCTAACCGTTAGCGTATCCGGATACCGCTAACGGTTAGCGCTAACCGATCGGGCGTTCTCACTCAGGTGCTAACGGTTAACGCTAACGGTTAGCTCCCGATCCGGATACTAGGGCTCTCGTGAGAACCAGGCTAATGTAAAGATCATTAATGAATACGCGTGCGTATATCACTGTACTGTGACCACCTGGCGCACACATGTGAATTCCAGACTTACAACTACGTAAAATTATACTTTCAAAAGATTTTTGATTTATAAACGTTTCACCGTCAAAAATTTAACACGAATACTAAATAGGCCTGGAATTTAGGTGGTATTTTTTAAACGCGTCTTTTATCTGACAACGAATAAGGCCCGCCCCTTGGATTATTGCTATCGTCTCACAAGACGACAGCGTAAATGTATGCAAATATATTCGTTGTGGGACAAGCGCGTATTCTTGGCCTTGCTGTGATTGGCCAATTGTTAAGTTTTATTGACACTCCAGAAAGGTTCATTATCTGTTTTAATCTGGTACCAACTCATTGAATAAATTAAGCAATCCAGGTCTTTCTCTGAATTTTCAAGTTTATGGTGGAGTAGTTCATAGTTAAATACTCTTTTAATAATCCTGCTAATTCAGCTGCATGCCTGGTGAAAAATAAACCGAAATGAACTGAATGAACTGTGACTAATTTTAATATATATGCCTTTAGTGATCCATGCATGGTATTAGACCGTACTATTTTTTGTTTTGTTTATTGTCATTAAAAAGCGTATTCACAAATTAACAGGATGAAAGTAAAGTGGAGCCCTCTAATAACGCTCTCAAGATATAATATGCTTTGTCAGGAGGCTTGAAATGTAGAGGATTCTGTTTTTAAATGCAACATTTTCTTAACGTACTTTACTGTATAATTTGAAAGCGATCACATCAACTATAATTATGATAAATTATCCAAATGTAAATAAGGAGCATAATCTATTATAGATCAGTTAATTTGACACTTACATATTGCAATGGATTATACATATAGACCTAGGATATGTGTATTATTGATGTGTGTGCGAATGACGCAGGCTCACGTAGGCCTCCACATCCAGTTTATTGCATCGTGTTTGTCGGCGCGTGACGATTGTTCGTTTTATTGGTTTACACCGCCTGGCAGCAGCTGATACCTGCCTCCTATAACTAATTGTGAAATTTATTTCTTGCGGCTGTCTTATGAAAGCATCCATGTATTATATCTTGTTTGTATCGCGTTATGTTGGACCGTACCAGGGTTTTTTTTGTGCAATGTCGTATCATATCGGTTTTGTAGGCTTATCCTGTTAGGCAAGATAAACCTATTACATAATTGTGTTTGTATCTCGTTAAATCGGATCATATTTGGAGTTTGTATCTCGTTGAGTCGGATCATATCGGAGTTTGTATCGCGTTATATCTGGTGGGACTATGGTGTGTGACGCGTTTGGTTTAGAAAATGCTTTTGACTTACGAGCACTCATTCATCGTCCTTGGCATTCTATATTTGTACAGCTAGTACTTCCGGCGTGTCAGATGAGATAACTACCTCTCTATTGTGGCAGTTTCCGCCGCTTTGTCATAAAACCCTTTTTTAATTGAATACAGTACTATACCAAAAACAAGGCATCAAAACAAAACAGTGTACTTTGGTGATGGGGTGTAAAATTGTTTTCCGTCTGCTACAACCTTCCCAATGATCGGGTTTTTAAACATTGTGCCTGTATTTAGTTGTAATTTCTAATTAGGCCGTTCGTCTTTTCCTGTACTTGTGCATTTATTAATTGTGAAAGGTTATAGCTGTGGCGCCGGCGATCACTAGGAATAATTGGTTTACTGGTTTGAAATAGGCCTAGATACTGCCATGCAACATGGTATAAATGCACTAGGCCTACATACCAAACCGATGTATGGTAAACTAGGGAACAGTGTTTCACTGTTCCCTGGGTAAACAAAATGGTCGTACGGTACGGAACGTAATACTAGGCAGTTTTCGCCGCACGACGGTCATCCGTTAACTCAACGTTAACGGATGACGTCATAATTTTTATTCATTACCTAATAATGAGTACAAGACGTAAATCATGGCAAACAAGACGTTATTTCTGACTTGAGATATATGTTTACCATAACCACCCAAGGTGCCTTAGACTTAGAGTGTGTTGCCGCTTAGAGTGAAAAGAGTGGAAAATTCGTGTACGAATGCGTCACCGCGAAGCAAGGTTAACCCAGGTAAAGAGGTGGCGACAGCGGGGTGGGGAGGGGGAAATCCTCTCCCCTCCGTCAGACAGGCCTGGACCCCCGTCATCCGACGCCAGGACGAGGTTGTCGGACCAAAAATATTAATTGGCCTATCTAAAACGTTATTTTGATTGCCAATCCCTAATATCGTTGTTTCTAAAATCACAATATTGGGCCATTCTAAGCCATAAAAACTCTTCCCATGAATTATAGGAATTGTTTTATTTCGGGCCTCCGATCGAGGTTCTGTCGTCCCTTTTGTTCGGACTCCGCAGATGGACATGTCGGACCTCTCGTCGACAAATTATTCCTGGAACCATGGCACATTTGCATCTCTGGTGAGTGGCTCTCCCTCGTCAAAATGACGATTAATTGATGCAGCCATCCCACGTTCTGATCAAAAGGAACTGTTATTGTATAAATCTTGTCACATGATATCCGAACCGACGATAAAGGCATATCAACTCTGCTTAAAACGATAACTCAACGAGAATGGCAACGCACGTGCTCCATTTTTTTACCAGATTTGTGGATTAAAAATGTTGAGGTTATTATTGCTGTATTATTATTATTATTGTTATTTTTGTTATTGTTAGGTCCATTATATTATCATTTATTCTTTGATTAAGGCCAGTCGTCATGTAAATGTGTTACACACCCATCCAAATCCGTTTACCGGAAATATTGGTTTGCGGTAGCATTCGAACTCCGCTGTTTTATAACAATTCGTGGAAATAGGTCTAGATACTGTAATATGAAGTTGGAAGTCAAAAACAATTATAAAGATATTTTGGTGAGTACAAATTAGGCTCTCTATTAGAAATTGTACGCTGAAGAAATCTATTGGTTTGGGCACACAAAAGACCAGGGACTGAAGGTGTATAAAGGCTGGCCTGACATATTATAAAGTATTGAGTCCTTGGTCTGTGCGCGTGCTGTGCATCATCCGGGTCGTGCTGGTACCGGCTCCAAATTACCAAATTAGGTGTAGGCCTATGTAGCCGAAGGTTTACACTCACACACGACCGTTCTAATTTCAGTCTGTAGTTATTGGCGAGCCGAGTGGCCGAGCGGTAAGGCAAGGGCACCGCTAACTACAGCCTTGACATCGGCGCTTGTTCGAGCCGATCCTCGCTCAGGGTTCGGTTGGTAGGACTAGTCTTCTCGGACAAGGACCAGTGTACATATCTGGCTCTTGTACACTTTAAAGAACTTATTGCATCTTTAGGAAGAGTAGGGGGTTACCTACCCGATGCTATGGCTCATTTCAGCTCCTGTGGAATGATGTGAACTTGTAACTACTGCAAGTGCCTTTACGGCCGCTAGGTAGTCACAAACCACGCCCATGCGCAATATACAGCATAATGACGTTGCGAGTTAAAAGATATTTAAGAATTTTATCAATATATACAGTATTGCCGTATAATAGTATAATGTACGTATCTCTTGAATACGTGATTTACGAATGACCGTCTTTACAAAAAGTGGGCCTGCATACCATAATCAGTATTAATGTCATTTTCATGTATCAATATGCTTGCGATATGCTCTCAGACGTCATTAATTATACGCGTTGTGTTTACGAAAAAACGATGTGCCATTGTGTGATCCAGCGTACTGAAACGGTCGGTCCAATGATGATATCGTACTTGTACTGTAGGCTACTGCTGCCATTGACATATTGTTTGTTGATTGTATGTCTTTGTGCTGTTGTACTTGATAAAGATTAAATTAATGTGTTGCTAACCTGATTTGAGTATTAAGTTCACAATTAGGCCCATATAGGCCTATTAGACTTAGGCACAAATATTTGTGGGTATAAGATAATACAATCTAGATTGGTGATAAAAAGCGCAATTGGTATCGATTACCGTATATAGTTGTATAAGCCTATATAGAAGAACTAGCGCCAGTGGCGTAACACCTATGCACTCTCATGCGGCGGTCCGCAGAGCCCCTGACCAATAGGGGCCCCAAAGTGCCCTACCCATAGGTTCCTCGATCTAGCACCCTGAACAAAAAGGACTTTGTTGATATCGTAACACCATAATGTGTCTCTGAAATCGACTGTAGGTTATAGGCCTATATAATATTATATCCAGTGGTGGATTAAATGGAGGGGGACGTGTCTGCCCTGGACCCCACAAAATTTGTCACCAAATTTTTAAAATGGAGATAAAAAGAAAATTATATTCAAAATATTTAAATCTGTTTTAGTGCCATTTCTGGCCATCCAAACGTGCCATAATAATTGTTCTTATTTCAGCCCCACCAGGACAACGGCATAATGTGTCTCTTAAATAGACTGTAGGACATATATCATATTTTATCCTCTGTGGTGGAATGAAAAGGTGGTGGGATCCTGTCGGCCCAGGGTCTAACTAAATTTGTCAAAATTTTGTTTTAATGGAGATGAAAAGATAATTATATTCACAATTTTATGTCTGTGAGTGCCATTTCCGTGCAAAATGGCATGGTAGGTTCTAAATTGGCCGTACCATCTTAATCCAATGATTCATTTGTTCATTTATTTTGATAGCCTATAGGCCTAACCTTAAACGGAAATACCGAGAACTTTATACGCGTTTGTGACGTAAACGCAACTAAAAATGAATACACCGAAGAAGAATTTCAGTGTGGACCATTGAATTATACAATTGGCTGAAATAGCTTAATGTGCACCAGCCTCTATCAGCTTATGTAATCGCGTCATATCCGGTGCAGCGTGAAATGGGAATTTATTTATTTTTATTTATTCTGTTTTACTCTTAGATAGAGATGGCAGGCTATAAAGAAAAAATAAACTCCTATTCCCAGTGGGATTTACCTACCATGTACATATTCAGAACAAAATGAGATTTTAATTAAGCTAGGCTTTAAACAATGATAATGAAAATAATACAATTTCAAAGATTCAGAACAATTGAGACATACAGTAAAAAACTAGGCCAATTAACAAATTGAAAGAGCGACAAGATGAACGTTGCGCGGGATGAAGAGACGGAATTTTATAATAGAGCACAGAAGAGGGAGGCCTTAAATGTACTGAGAGAAGTAAGCTGTCTGACATCAAGAGGAAGATTATTCCACAGATCAGTAATTCTACAGAAGAATGAAAATTTGAAAGCATTACAACGAGCAACTGGAACGGAAAGTGTAGGACCAAGCTTTTCGACGGCCGCGATGTATTTGTCGTTTCTACTTCTTGTAGGCCTACAGAGCTCATTAGCACAGGATGTTTATATTTCATCATGCATGACTGGTACCGCATAATGAAATCTTCCCGTAAGCCCCTCCCCTTGAATATTAATATGTGGTACCTTAGACAGTGTAAACGTACGGGAACTTGCGTCTTTCTGGGACATGCGCGTATTTTAGCTATTAAATAACTAGTTTTGATTGGTCAGATGTTAAGGTTGATTGGAACTCCGTACAAAAGTTACTAAAATATTAACAGTCTGTACGGTACGGTACTTCGATATTAAAATTCAAAGTTATGTCCGCGATTTTTAAATACTTTTGTTCGTTTCTTCTGATATCCAATTTCTGGTCAATGACACGGCTCTGTTAATTCGCACCATATTAGCAACGGTGCGTAGCCTACTTTGGTGACGTCACACGCACACTTTGACCAGTCAACCGCAAACCAGAAATATTTGGATTCATTTCGAATGCGTAATGGTTTCCATGGAGAACAGACGATCAATATTAATAATTTATCAAGAACATAAGTTGAGTATAATCCAAAAATGATATGGGAACTCTTTATTGTAAATTACGCAACCATGGCAACACATCGTCATAATCCCCAATGGAACAATATGGTGTCTTTCGTATTAGGCCTAATATTATTATTTCAACTTCTGATGGAAATCTATCTTGGGCTGTTAATTTTGACCACAATTATATTTATTTTAACCTCCTTGTCTTGACAGGCACACTAAATTCAAAGTTTAGGCCTGATTTTCACTTGAAACATAACACGTGATCTCTAGTTAATCCGTAGTGCGAACTAAATCAAATGACACATGTACCCACAAGGGCGATTATAAACGTTATTAACACGTTGTGTTTTCTTTGATTGCTCTTGTTTTATTATAATATATTACTTTCCTTAATTCATCTTATCCGTTTCGTGTTGGTTATTATATCAGAGAGAGGTCCGTCGTGCAACCGATTTTGAATATCAAATGTACCCATAAGGGCGATTATACATGATGTTTTTCAGGACGTTGTCTTCAGTTGCTGTTACGTTTAATCACTGATCTTATATATTATGTGTTGGTTTTGTGTTAGAAGTTGTGAGATCCGCCGTGCAACCGAAATTAATGTACCCACAGGGGCGATTATATGTGTCGTGGTTTTTAATTGCTGCTTCGTTTGTTTTACTTTACTATCGTTAATACTGAGGCATTTGACACTTTCTTGCTTTTTGTTATTAAGGGAGATCCGTCGTGCAAATTAAATTGCATAACGAAATGTGCCCACAAGAGCGATTAGGCCCATTTTATGTTATTTAAAGTCGTTTTTATTACATTATTGAATTGGAGAGAGCAATTGCTCAGTCGGCTAAATTGGTAATAGCCACTGTGTCCGCGCTGAAACGGGAAGAAATCTTGGTCTCCGGTTCAATTCCCATTTCTGCTCTCCCTTTGTTTCAGGTGAAGGGCTGAAATTCAAGTTTCAAAAGGGCACAGTCTATCGGATAAGACGTGTGCACAATGGCACATGTGCACGTTAAAGAAACGCCACTATTCGGAAAAGAGTAGCGTATTGCCTTGGTGTACTGCCAACGGAAGGACCCCACTTTCAGTAATTCTCAGGACTTTCGTGGATGATCCTTGATGTGTATCACATCGAAGAAATGCAAATTGGATACCTTCTTGTTTTTGCTGTTAAAGCAATGTTGTGCTATGGAGTGAGTAAATAAATAGACAGAGCTACAACTCCTAGATCATGCACACCGTACCCCGGTGCAAGCGAAATTTGTACCCAAAAGAGTGATTATACACGGTATTTACGGACTAGTTGTTTTCGATTATTCTGTTATAGCAGGTTTCGAAACAGCCATGTTCGTGTTGTGCTATTAAATAGTTAATTATTAGAAAGATCCATTGTGCGAGCGAATTCGAATAACAAATTTATGCGTTGTTACAAATGCGTTGACTTCGGTTGCTGCTGTTCGTCTGTTTTGTAGGGGAATTCGAAACATCCGTGTTCGGTCTCGGTTATAGAGAAAACGTGCGATAAATACACTTTACAGTATTTCACACGAGTTGACTTCAATTGCTGTTCACGTTCGTTTTACATTACTAGAAATATCGTTATACCATATAAAACCTCGATTGCAAAGTTCATGTACAGTGTACATAGGCCTATTGTAATATTTCGAAAAGAAGCCCATGCTATCTGGAAAAGCAGCCCAGGGTTTCTTTTCGAGGTTACTTTTGCAAACTAAAGATGGAGCTTCAATTCAAGATGGGCTTCTTCTCGAGATTAAGCCCACTGGGCTTCTATTCGAGGTTTTACGGTTATGGGAATTCGATGCGTCCCAGTTCTCATTCGGTCATTAGAGAGTTGTTAATGTACCACAAGGGTGATTACAGGGGCGGATCCAGAATTTTTCAAACGGGGAGGGGGGTGGGGGGCACAACAGTCTCATAATAGGTAAGTGAGTAGCACATAACATTGTTTTGCATTGACAATTTTTAAATTTAGTGGCAAAACGAGTTGGGGAGCACGTGCCCCTTGTGCCCCTTGTGCCCCCTCTGGATCCGCCCCTGGATTATACACGCTTGTCTTACTGTTTCTTTGTTTTTAGGCCCATCGTTTAAAAAATAGCTCCCTAGTAAGAGCCTAGGGAAATTTCACACATCTGGTCGTTTCCTTGTTGAGTAAATACAAGAGTCCAAAGAGATCAGTCGTGCAAATCAAATCGAATAACAAAAATGTACCCAAAATAGTGATTTTTTTTTTGTTGCTTTTTTTTTCTCTCTACAGTACACAATACAGTATATGGGACATTTAGTTTTACATTACAATAGAGAAGTTAGCCACATCCGTGTTTGTGTTTAGTTATTTTGTAGCCTCGTCATTGTAACATATAAATATTAAAGTAGTATTTTTTTTTAATCATTTTCAATGTTTTTAAATTTTCAATATCTTTTTGCATTATTTCCACTTTATCAATTTTCAAAACTTGTGTAGGTCTACGTTTTCGGAAATAAGGGATCTCCTGGTGTTTAAACTGCCTAATCATCATCAGTAGGACCCTGGAAATAAGTATTTGGATTTTCGTGGGTTATCATTGGTGTTCATGGAATAGTAAATCCAATCATTGTTTCGATAATCGTAGCCTTGATCTAGAAACTAAACTAGACCTACCGGTACCGGTACATGATCAAACGCAATCGTATTACGTTACAGGGAACGTCCAATTCCTGCTATGAGGCCTCTCGTTTTGTAGGTTAGTGCATAGAGAAAATAGTCTCTATGGTTAGTGTAAGTTATTACTATGTTATTGGCTGTCATTCCCCGGCTCAAACTAATCACCCTAACCCAAGATGTACCGTACGTCAACTGGAGCCGATTTAGAGGGGTACAGGACTGGCCGCCCCCCCCCCCTCTTTTTGGAGGAGGGTAAAAAAAAAAAAAAAAGAAAAAAAAAAAATTTTGGAAAGTTAAATATAAAAGAAAAAGAAAAAAAAAAAGAAGAAATAATTGATCGCCCAAAACGCCTCAGAGGTTATTTTCGGGCGTCTAGAAAACAACAAATTCGCAGGGGCATGGTGTTGTTTCGGTCAGCTCCACTTTCGGCCGTTTCGCCCCGCCCCGTTTCGGCATGGATCCGCATCCCTGGTAAAAATCAAACCTACGTGGTCTAGCCCACAATAACTCTAACATCAGCTCATCATATTAATTCATCATATATATTTTTTTAATAAGAACCAGTAAAACCAGGCTCAGTGTTTTTTATTTTTTTTATTCTTGCCAATTTCAGAGTGAAAATGTTCTTATTTTGTTTTTTTAATATTTTACACTGTACCGTACTGTACCACCAGTGTAACCCTCTTGTTAGCAGAATAATATGGGGAACTGTATGAGAACAACTGGTTTGAGGGGAAATTATAAATTTCAGCACAATCTTAGACGAGTATTTTGTGTCATCGCTTCATATGACATTAATGGAATAGATATAGGCCTACTGTTGATGTAACTTTTTTAAACATTAATTTATAATTATTACTTTACTGTTTGTTACAGCTTAATTATACACATCTAGATGTGTATAAGAGACAGCGTGTGCACAATGGCACATGTGTTTCTTTGTCTTTCTTTCAGCCTGCAGGCCCTGGTATTATCAAATCAAATTATGAAGTGTGAACCTTTGTGACATGCTTTTACCCGAAACAAAATAGAACCCTCAGTACTTCAACCACTTCACCAGCCTAACCCATGGCAACCATATTTCATTAAAACATATTTCACATCATAATCTAACTACGCATCAGCTCAAAATATTCGTTCGCTCCAAGTCGCCGTCCTCTAGCCCAGCATGACATCAGTAACCCAGCATTTATTCACCCCAATATATCACATTCATTCCTCGGTATAGCCTATCATCATCTCATCCATCGCGATAAGTCGTCCAAGGCGATCAAAATCTGTGAATGTTATTTCGAATTTCACAGACTGTTGATATCCGTCATTAAAAATCCATTAGAAATGTGCAAGTCGGTAATAATTCAATTATTTTTAGACATTTTAGTTTTCCTTAGATCATGGGAATTTTCTATATCAACGCCATGGTAACACCGTATTCTAAATGAGTCCACACGGTAACACATATACATGATATATTTAAATAGCTACAGTGGTCCGGTTGCAACTCTATGGGTCAAGAGAATAATCGGTAATAATTTCATACCGCGTGTCAAACTGAATGATTAGGCCTAATACGAAAGCTAACCGTCTTGTAAGATGAACATATTTCATATACGGTACATGTATAATAAAGAAAGTGACATCTGTTCGCGATAGTCATCTGTTCACGTGTACAACGGTCAGCACGCGTATTGCACGATTTTATGGCGCGCGTGTTATGTCCCCATAAGAGGAAGGAGAGCTCAGGATGTTAACATTCTTAAGAAGGATGAATACAATGCCGTGACCTCGTAAGAAAGAGTGTCAATATTTAATATGAATTAAAATTAAAAAAATGATGTCCCCTTAATATGGTGTCCCAAAGGAGGGGTTCTACTCTAATATTAATCAGTGCAACGCAATGGCAATAAAGGAACAAGAATGAGGGTTGGTGAAGGGGGAAAGGGATATCAAACTCAGGATTTAAATGGAAAGTTGTTATTCATGTCACCGCCTGAAATGCAGACTGCATGACGAGGTTTAATTTAAGTAGACAATGAAATCGTGATAAAAAAAAAAAGTCAACTAGTACAGAAGGCGTACTGGTATATAATGGGGCCATTATTGGATTAAGTGGGTACTCGTTGACCTAATGTAACATCACGTGTTCTCGCAACAGGATTTATGATATTTTAATAGGCTTTAATATTGATTAAATACTATGATACTGTACCATTAGGCAAAGTGTTTTTGCAACAGGATTTTACATTTCAACCTAACGCATTTTATGTAAGCTTATGACGAATACAGAATACGGAATACAGTATATACTTGTACTGATTACTACATGATAGGCCCTAATGTACAATGGACCTTTCCGCTAAGCCCCGCCCCTTGGATATTGTTGCTAAGGTCCCACAAGACGACAGTAATACCTCCATGGTTAAAACATACGCGAACACGTGCGTTTGTGGGACAACACGTGTGTTTGTGAGAAGCGCGCGTATCCCTAGCGCTGTTCTGATTAGTCAGTTGATAAGTTTGATTGACACTCCGGAGAGGTCTATTAGGCAACGTGATGTTGCAACATGATCTTATATTATAGGCCAAACGCAATGTATGTATTTAGGCCCTAATATAAAAATGTTATACCTAATAGGGCCTATATACAATGATACTGAATGGTTCTGTAAAGTAAGCCTACTATGTTGCGAAAGTAAACACTGTATCGGTGATGGACTTGATAAAACATGTTATGATTTATACGCCATTTTTTGGGGTTATACTGCCACCTAGAATAGCATAATAGAAAGAACACAGCCACCACTTTCAATAATTCACGGATCTGAAACAAATACAGTATATGTAAGTTTTATATGAGTTACAGTTAGGCCTACTACAGAAATATTTAAATATACTGCCGAAAATAGATGGTACAGGCCTAAGTCGTATGCATTGCAAAGACAGAATGGTATTAAAAAGTCCGTTTTCGGATTGAAGAATTTTTTTCTAGATTTAAGTCCATGGGTCGTGGGGTTAAATTTTCATCCAAATAAGTTTGTTTTTACAAGTATTAGTTCGATA
Organism: Anneissia japonica; assembly: GCF_011630105.1. Lineage (NCBI taxonomy): Eukaryota > Metazoa > Echinodermata > Crinoidea > Comatulida > Comatulidae > Anneissia > Anneissia japonica. Next base: position 276,238 of record NW_022750702.1, read on the forward strand.
CAGAGAATGTACGATACAATAAATAGGATACAATGAATGTTATCAATATTTATGCCTCAAAATTCACCTTGACTTTATAATGTAATTAAGCTCCTTCATCGCTGATTGTCTTTATCACACCGCGGTTTCTTGGACGTGAAGAGGAATTCTTTCCCCTCCTATGTGGATTTTAATCTTCAGAGTTCGTGTAGGCCTCAGTATATGAATTTTTGTATAACGCGTTGATCCCTATAAATTTTTAACTGCCTTACTTACAAAACTTTGTCATACTAAATGCGTTTTTTTCCGAGGAGTTATGTGCAGTACCGTAGTGCTTATGATTCCGTGTATTTACGTGTCGACACGACCTTGATGTCACACTGTCACCACTAATGAAAATCAATAAAGTGACTGGCGCCGACTAAACAATATTGGCGACGTTACCTAATGATTGCAAAAGATTTGATAATCCTAAGAGGACCAACATTATATATGCTCCTCAGAAACGCCTTCGAATATAGTTTAAACAAATTAATTCGTTAGTGAGGATTATCTCCTCAAAAGTGTCACTAGAAAATATCTAGTTTCCCGCTTGAAATCCAGTTCGGCAGACGACTAAACAAGGTTGCATCAATTTGAAATGATTTGATAGCCATGATACGAATTAGACGCACTGTGTGCGAGTTTTCGTTCCGTGATTGCTCAAATGTACGGTTCCTTTGCAATTTGCACATAATGATATAACGCTACATATACCCGGCCATTGTATTCAAAATATTACATCCGTCAAGAGACATTAACTTGCAAATCATTGAAGAGCCTCCCGATTTGACGTCATCTAGGCCTTTATTACCGTATGTTGTAAATGGCCGGGCTGTAATTATTTACATTTTCTACCGTACACAGGCGGATTAGAGCGTCGGTTCAGGAGATTTTAAACATATTTGATTTATTTTCAATTGTCATTCAATCAGATTGGTGTAATTTATTTATTCTTTGCAATGGTGTTGACAATCTCTTCATAACACATGGATTATCAAAAATTGGTCTCTTCATTTTTATATTTTATTACATTATTTAATTATGTTGTTCCATGCCATTGCATATAGGCCTATTAGGACTATGTAAATATCGGCCTATAGGCCTATATAAATATCGACCAAGCCCGGAAGCATGTGGTGTTTGGTGTTTGATACTCACCAAAGGCCTTAAGGCCAAATAAAAAAAACACTAATTTCTCGTCCCCTCGCGCATCCATTTTCTCTGCCTCGCCATTCTTTTTCTAATTTCCTTTATTTTACGAAATAGGCGAAATTTTGGCTAAATCACATAAAATTCCTCTCTCGATCGTTCGTGGTTGGGGATACATATGGTATGAATCATGTCTAGTACTGCTTTTATTTGCTTTTAATGTGTCTATGGTAAAAGTCTAAACATTAGTAGCTGTTTACTGTCGACCATCTTGGATTTGACATCTCGGAGTAAAAGGAAAAAAAAGTGCCCTCATTCTCATTTTTTCAAAATATTAGGACGAGAAACTACTTTTTTTTTATTTGGCCTAATCTTTTGTGTTTATTTTAATATTGTTAAGGATAAATTTAACAAGTTTCCAAAAACCTAATCATTCTCATCATCGGGATCGTTCTTATTTTTATAACTCCCTGGTCTGAACCCTTACCTGCCCTACCGTGTGAAAATAACATGAAAGTATGATACCGAAATTTAAGCATTGGCATTGTTATCGCGAGGTTAGTTATTTGATAATGATAACATATCAATGACAGACGTTATTTTCTGTTTCCCACCATTCTTTCTAGTTTCCTGATTTTATTAATAGCATAATATGATAACACAGCGTGGAAGTATGGGTGGCTAAGCAGAAACGTATCGACAAATTTTAGTGTTGAACAAGCAAGGCCCATGGGGTATTTTTCACACATGAGGCCGCAAATACAATATAGCGATGTAAATCTAATAATAGACCTTAAACTTGAAAATAGATACAAACTGAAGCACTACTTTGTATAGACTTATTTTTTAGTATGCCTATTTTATATGCAATGCGCGGCTTATGTTATGCATGGATTCGATGTGATGTGATGCGCGGAGGCCTGCGATGCAATGCGCTGCCGATTTAATACAATGTGTTTAGATGAGCGAAAGTGATGCGATGCGATTTGATGTCATGTGAAATTATTGAATTCAGGCGATATGTTGTAATTTGGATGTGATTATAATAAAAATACAATAGGCCTAGATTATGCATAATGTAATTTACAAGCCACATGAAAGGCCTATCAAAAATAATATATAAGACCTAATGTTAATTATGTGCTTGAAGGAAGAATATTATTTAGTCATACTAGGTCTACTATTATTAGAATTACTAGTTACGGTACGTTGTGTGTAATAAACTACTATATCGATGTATGTTCGTATGTAGACCGAATGTTTAAGTATGGATTATGATCAGTGACGTATCTAGAAGTCTTGAAATGGGGGGTGCTGATGGGGAACGCGAAGGTGAAGTGGGGAGGGGGCTCGATGATCAGTTGAGGGGCGCTAAATTCGCAAAATAAGGTGATTTTAGATGTTTTTTAAAACTATTTGACCTGTCTCTTATACACATCTAGATGTGTATAAGAGACAGACGCAATGTATGTATTTAGGCCCTCCGTCGATACGCCACTGATTAGGATTATGGCTACATGTACCCGTTCTGGCATGATGTTATCGGGATAGGCCTATTATATTTTGTGAAGATTATACACCGTGAATCCTCTACCGTTTTCATTCGTTTATATCATAGTTATGCGGAATACTGTAATCGGCTGGAGAATATTTCGAACACCTCAGCGTTGCCAAGGATACACTAGAATTGATAAATCACATGATGTTGCTATGACAACACATCTATGCATGACGCGCGGGGTTCTGACCGAATAAACAGAAAAAAGCATGTACGATCGACGAACGTGATTGTTGAAACAATATTCAAACAACAATGTCTCCTGAATGATGTTCATGTGATAGGCCTACTTGCGTTATCGATATCTGTCACAGAATGAAAAGCGTCACATTTTCTACAACACTGGTGGATGCGTGCTGATCAATTATTCCGACTAAAAACCTGAGGATGCAATACCAATTTTATTGGTGCAATAAAATCATTTGAGCACGCTGGACCAAACCGAACTGTTCCATAAATATTATTATTGAAACGTAACGTTGACATAGCCTATCTGTATGTACGGTGGATTTGTTATGTATCCAAGTCATTGTAAACTTTTACTTTCCACTCAAGCCCTCTGACGCTTTAGTTTACAATTCATGTTTTCCTTAACGTTAAGGAATAATTAGATTGATGTATTTTGATAATAGACCTTTCCGCAGTCTCAATCAACGCATCAACTGGCCAATCAGAACAATGATAGAAATACGCACTTTGTCCCATAAACGCACGTGTTTACGTACGTTTGTTGTCGTTTCTGGACCTTAGCAACATTATCACTGTCATGGGAAAAATTAAATACTTTCTGAGGAAAATTCAAAACGTTGTAAATTGAACTTGTTCCACAAGGCAAATACCTTGTGTTCGAGTCACCCGGTTAGGCCTGTATGCTAATCCTCTCAGCCGAATCATCGACTACAGGCTCTTAAGAATTTTGATGATAGTATTTTTTATTTATACGCCGATTTCGTCTACTTTTAAGCAGATAAAGTAAACGGGATGAATTCGCGTCTGTGTGGATTAATTATTGGAACAGTTTCGTATTAGCCTAATCCGATAAACTCTGAAATCGGCCCATCAAAAAATTAATCACGTGACAATGAAGCGTCTCCGGTAACTGACCTTCAATTTGCTTAGCTTATATATTTTGTAATTTGAAACGAGTCATTTGTCGTCTTTTCAGCGAACACAGAAGAGTTGCGATATTTTGATTTTCTTATAGTGCTCCCTGCGATCTTCGTTACATTGCACTACGCTGTTCAGTGTTTCCGTTTCGAGAATCGTATTTTAATTTACTTGACTTTTTTTTCTTTCAAATTTTCTATGTAGTAATATTCGACTTTATGTAAGCCTTATTTATTATGTCTTTTAAAAAATACATGTTCTGTATTTGACAGTACTTTCTACAACCTTTTAGAAAACCACTAGTCACAAGAGAACCTCGTCGACATAAATTATACATTAAAGATTCGTTTAATTGACGTTTGCAGAACCTTAATATTTATTAATGTGTGGTTTCTACACGGCTGTGTTTTCTATCAATATCATCAATAATGAAATTATTTTAGTCCATAGTATACAGTATATTTGACATTAATCATGGGCGCGTAATAATACGATAATGAAAGCCCTCATATTGGCAGGCCTGTTACTCAAATGATTCTTTAACTAAACTGTCCTATTTTTTTTATTATTATTATTTAGAGCCGGCATTCTTATTAGGCCATGTATTACCTTTAAATGTGATTGGTTGAGTGCGTAAACTCATTGCATCTATGCGCGCTCCTTCTGATAAAATACTGTAAACTATAATGTTTCTATCGTACTACAGGCTTGAGATTTTATTCGGTGATTGGTTGTAGTAGTGCGTAAGTTCATTTGCATCTATGGGCGCGCCCGCTCTGACGAAACGCACTGAAGTTATCATGTTATATCCTCCGTGGCACAGTAACCATGGTAGCATCCATTATCGTTTCTTTAATTAAGCCACATCCTGCGTCAGTGGTTGCCTGTCAGAAGATGTACCGAGGATATGCCGCCATCTACCACGTCAGGAACTCGGTCGGTTTGGCAACCATGCCTAGGTCTATTATTAGAAAAAAAAACAACCCGGAAATCTAATCTAGGCCACTTCTGAAGAAATGCAAGCCGAAGCGGATAATACTGCAGTAGTTATTAAAGCCTCATATTTAGATCTTAGACAAATATTTAAAATTGTTATTTTTAAATTGGGGTATTTTTTATAGGATTTTCAATTTTTTTTTCTTCAGAAGACGCTATATGCGCCTTTTAAAAATATATTTCTGATTCCCCCACCCCTATTTATGTAGGCCTAAGAGATTATGTACTTGATGGCTTCTACATTATTTCTTTGCTTGTTTATTTACGGTATTATATTCTACTTAAATGTATATTTTAATGTTCTTTCTCGGAATCAAAAGCATACACCGTGACTATACTGCTATAAACACGTTATGGTTCCGCCACAACTGAAACATTCGCAACGATTTATTGATTTTGGGTTGTTATCTATCTATCCATGCGAAAACAAATGCTATTTGAAGTGGAAATTTGTATGTTACATAAATCCATATATGTTATTATTACTCGAATTTCTGCTGCCTCATTATTATTTTAAGTTATCAAAGACTTCCGTGTGTACAAAACTTAATGGTTGTGGTTGTAAAAGCCCGAAGTCGTGAATTGCTCTCGCTCAATCATACAATATTGAATATTTGCATGAATTTGGAGACGATAGATACTAGAATCACCTAGTTCACTTTGTTTTTTCTCCAACCCCTACCCTTCGTCAAGGCATTGTTCTGAGCGCATGCTTGCTAAGCTGTCTTCATAGTGTATCTCCATTCGCCCATAAACCTAGCCTATACACATTGTATTCCAGCAAAATTACGAAATCCGGACCTTTCGTAACCCGGAATTTTCCGTAAATCTGCTGCGGCGCCATTTTTTTATCCTGTCATTTTCTAAACTTTAATTGAAAACGTATGGATTACGAAATATCCGCGGTAAATATTATGGTACGAAATGTCTGCTGCCCATTCAATAATGCGGATTGAACGTACAGTGAATAGAATAAAAATAAACATACACATCTCATTTAGTGTAGGCGGCTATCCTATTGACTCAAATGACCAGCAATGTGACATTTAGTTGATCTTTTGATTGATCTTACAACTTATTGATTGCTGTTATTCAAAATTAAAGTAGAGTAGGTAAAAATATGTCTGAGTGCCTTTTTGAAATATTAGGCATACTGTACCGTACTTTATAAGTTGTTCGTGAGAGAAACAATGCTTCGATACCCAGAGTTTCCGGCGCGTAAAACAAGACGGGAGCTACAGTATTAAAGCACGTTCAGTGTTAAATTTTAAACGACTCATATTCTTCGATGGGAGTACGAGAATGTATAGGCATAATGTAAACAGATTAGTGGTAGCGGTTGGCACAGCTGTTGCGTTTCGGTATCTCGAGGTCGGGGTTCGAATCTTCGCTGTGCTTTCGCTTGTGTTTTAGGCAAGGAACTTTACCTGGTTTTGTCTCTCTCTCTCCACCCAGGATTATAAATGGGTACCCGGTACTACTGGGGAGGTAAACGGCGGTGTGGAAAGGAACTGCCCACCCTATCACACAATGCCGAGGGCTAACATGTCATTCCCCTAAGCGTACAGTAATGAATACGGGACTACCTTTTAAACAAATAGATGAATAATAATAATAACAGTGCTCGAATATAAACACGATGTTATAATTAAATCGTATCAAGGATAGCCTTTAACGAAAAGTTCCTTTTCAGATGTATGGAAAAATGTCTCTGGCAGGATTCGAACCTGTGATCTCTCGCTATCAAGGTGATAAACTCTCAACTGTCTTGCAGTAATGCTATAGTAATATTATAGGCTATACGTTTGTTGAACGTTGAAGAAGAAAACTTTGCGAGTTTGAAGAAATTGTCCCAACCTGGATTTAAACCCTGAACCTTCTGCTGTCTATGCAGACGCCTTATACAACTGGGCCACTGAGGTTTTGTTGGGATTCAAATCCAATTAGAAGCAACTGTATTTATTTCACACTTTTCCACATGCATGGGACAACGCTAGTTCTTCAAGCACTGCAAAATAACAGTTTAATATGATACGCCCTCATCTTAAGCATTGTATTGTAGCCAAAACCATGGACCTATTAAAAAAAGACAACACATGTTTTATAATACAGTAGGCCTATATAATATGATTTCTAAGCTGTACCCTATAGCTTTCTAGCTAAAATATGTGCGAGTGTTTCAGTCAGGTATATTAATGCCTTGGTGTTAGATTGCGCGTATACCGTATAGGTGGTCTAATGGTATGATACTCGCCTTCGCGTGAGATTGCAGGTTCGAATCCCGACAGACACATTTTTCATACAAGTAGTGAAAAAGGCATTTTCATTGAAGGGCTAGGGCTTGATACGATTATTATTATTACCGGTACATCATGTTCCTATTCAAGCATCTTTTTATTATTAATGTATTTGTTTAATTTTAAAATGTGATCGAATGATTGAAAAATTCTAAAAGTAGCAAGAATGTTTATACGAAATTTTTATTGAGAGAATATCAGCTTGTATGTTAGCTAGCCTTGCCTCTGAAGACCTATTATGTTCAAGACACAAGGATCATTCAGAATTTTTCGATTTTCGCGCGCCCTTAATTTTCGCGATCGTCGTTTTATCGCGAAATACAAACGAAAAAAGGGGTAAGTAGGCCTGTTGGAAGAATACCGTACCTTACACGTGTGTATTCAATGGTGATAGGAGGGTACCGTACGGTACCGCCGTAAATTGTTAGGCCTACAATAAGGTCATGTAAGAAAACAAAGAGTTGTTAATCGTCCTTTTTTTAAGTTGGTTGATACATGCCAAGTCTTCTAATCTCCAATGGAGTGAAAGGCCTCATGTAAATGTTGGCTGAAGTTGCCTGATCTTCCTGTGTAGCATTTGATCAGGTGGATACGAACAAACAATTGAAAGAAAAAATAATTACCCCCCCCCCCCAAAAAAAAAAAAAAAGCCTAGGCATTGCCGAAGTTGAATTATGGTATAAAAGACGACATTTTTGTGAGGTTTGGCGAAATTGGTCGGGCGAGGGAGGGGACGATGAACAATTTATTTTTATATGGCCTTATCGTAATAGTAAAATGTATTGATTACGGGTATTGAGTGAATTACTGTAATGAGCATAATACAGAATATAAGCCTATATTTCCGGTACCAGTTCTGGCTATTTTAGCACAAAAAGGTTGATCAGCGATAGGTATTTTGATTATTAGGCCTTTCATTTTCTTTTATAGAGCATGCTGTGATGGCTGTCTACTCAACTGTTAATAATAGGAATAATCTAACAATTATATTATTAATAGAAAATGCAAATTTAAATTCATGATTAAGTAATAATTCACACCGTATTCGCTTGTCGACGGTTCTACTGTATAAGTTGCATAAGGGTGTAGCGTTTAGGCACGAAATACTATTAACCGAAACGAGGAATCCCCGTCTTCGCCATGGATCAGTGCGCGTTTATCGTGATATGTCCTGTAATCGATTGCGTTTCTCCAATGCCCAAGTTAAACCATTGTCCACACACCAATCCGATCGGAATCGATCGTCTAAAAAATATAAATTGGCCGTGCAATATTATTTGCTAATTGGTCGATGAACCGAACGATTGCAGTTTAGTGCCTACCGTAAATTCATCGACGGTTGAAATACTAGGTTACGCAATTACTACCGTACTTTATTACATAATGTCCGTTTCACTTATTATCCCCGATTGGATGGTTGGCGTGCCGAGGACGCAAGTTATTAAATTGTATATTTTCCTATTGATTTTAATTCAAAATCATATATTAATAACTGGAACATTAAAATTTGTTAGGCGTTGTTGTGCGTTTATATTGCGGACACTGTGAGAGTGAGAAGTAGTCAGCTGTTTTTTATGTCGTTTCTTTTAAGTTGCCATAACGTGGCCGATGCTGATACACAGATACACATACGACTCTCACTTTTCCCATAATTACCGTACTATTCTTTCTGGTTGTTGAAACCAGTGCGAACGTTTGAAAACAAATTACATTTGTAAATGTTTACAGTAATAGTAATAAATTTAGCACTTAAAATTATATCAGTTATTGGCAGCCATTGACTAGGAAATCTAGTTGGCATATTACATCTCATGATATTCTTATATTGTAGTATATTAAGTTATATTGTATTATAGTATGTTGTGAATACATCTTAATTTAGAAAAATTAGCCATTATTTTGAAATATTCAAACTAATTTAACCATTCAAAGAGAATCGTGTTATGGGGTAGGCATAATTTTACATACTGTATAAGGGTGTTGACTTGGCCAAAAGGCCTGCACTGCATTGCGGATGGTAGGCCTAGCTCTGGTGAGAAGGTGCTTTTCCATGGAGTAGGCCTACATTTCCATGTTTTTACCATAGCCTATCTAAATTGGTCTTCAGACGAGACCGTGCTTAGCCTTTTCCGATGAATCACCGTATTATGATTTGTTCGATGAATTTTGTTCTTATCAGCCAAAATTAGTGAATTAAATAAAATTAATTAAAAATGAAAATAATATAATATAATTCTTAATAATAGGCTTATATTTTATTTTATAGGCCTATGTTATAACATGACGCACGTGTTTTACCCTATTGTTTTACCAACATCATCTGCCTCCGAAAAATTTCCCCCTCCTTCGTGCTGCCATCTTTTGGAAATCACGGAGGCGTTCTAATGGCTCATGAGTGGTTTTTTGACTTCATGAATTGTTGCATTACGATACTAACTGAACTCGAACTTTCCTTGATGTTCCGATACTGTAGTTAATCCCCCGCGTTTATGTCTTCATGCCATGTCATATAGATTATGGTCACTACTCGCTCGTACAATTTAGTGTGACCTTATATACAGTAATAGTTTGAAGTCATGTGAAGGTAAATCATCTCCATAGCAACAATGACTGTGTCACTGCAGTTTTTCTAATGTGTAATACGTCATTATTTTGGTTAACCCGCAGCCATCTACTATGATGTGAAATGTAAACATCGAATGTTGCAGTAATCGCATTGCACAGAAACAGGAAACACAGTACATTCGACTCATCTATACAATGACCAATAAGGAAAGAGTAACATTATGTTTAAAGCTAAGAGCCAGTAAAAATGTTGAAATTATAGATCATCGCTTTTGAAGAGCTAATCAGTAATCTGATAATTTTGGGTTTTTGAAGTGATGACGTAGCAATTATGCTAATATTAGCGTATTATATGCTCGCTGACAATTACTCGGAACATCGTTTAAAGGGTTAAAAGTGATCTTCAGTTCTAAATCGATTTTCTTCAATCAATGCAAGACTAGATTACGGTACAATGTTTCAGTGAATTCATTTGTTAAAGAAAATTATTGAGAGCATGCTTTTGGTGTTCATTTCGCCAATTAAAATTTCCCATACGCATTCTTTTAGGGACATATATTTTATATATTGCTGTGATGTGCTGCGACGTTATTTAGTAGAGTTAAATTTTTGTCTGCCTCTAGGCAAGACGAAGAAATGTATCAACCAGTATTTAAAACTGTTTTGAATTTCATGCTAGCTACAAAACGGTTTATTGTACCACACAATGAATTCACCACCAGAAGCACATGCGTCCCATACGTAACATTATTTTGTATCGTGTGAAGCAGGTATTAACTCTACCAACCAGCAGAAAAAATGCATAGGCTTAGACCTATTTAATATTAAAAATACAATTTAATACCGTATCATAGGCTATATATAGGCAAAGTAAATTAGACTACGTGAAAAACAGTGAATTAAAATAACAAAGTAACAGAAGGCCTATGCCCAATGCCATAGCCAGAATTTTCAAACAGTGCGGGACAACATCAGGGTGAATCCACTTTACGCGTAAATTCAAATAATGTGGACCCATTTTCTTAAAAGTTGACCCATTTTACGCAAAAATATGAAAAATGTGGACCTATTTTCTAAACAATTTTACCCATTTTAGTCTAAATATGAGAAATCTTGATTGCATAATTTGGACCTATTTTTTTTAAATGTGGACCAATTCTTTGTGTGGGACGTTCCAAATGGCCCAATAGCTGGCTACGGCACTGCCTATGCCTCCTAGTGCGACGACAGACACAACGTTCATCTCAGAGGTTGTTTTTACAATGTTGTGACGTCAGCTCATGATCGCGCAGCTATTTTAACTTGGGAGTCGTAATTACGAGTTGTACTCCTGTCGATACCATTCAATTTGTAGTTTGGTTCAGTCGCTTTTTTTATAGCGTGCATCGAAGCATCTATCAATAACTTATTGCAAAGGCCATGGTAATTGTTTGTCATAATGTTGAGCCGTCGCGGACCTAGCTCAAGCCCCAGGCGTTAGCTAGGTGTATTACGAGCCGTCGGTGCATATATTTTCGTCGAGGCGCATTCCTTCCCAGAATCATCAGAACAACAATAGATATCTATTTCCGTGGACGCACTTGAGTTTGTTGGTTTTTGTGCGTCACAAACCGACGACCATTTATCAAACGCATGCGTTCATCATTGTAGCGTCCTTTCCATACGACTAGCACACACAATCACCTGCAATTAACTTCAATAGGCCAATTTACAAATATTGAATACGAAACACGAACAAGGCTTTACTGCTAATTCTTCGGTGACACGTGACCCATTATGGTAATTTTGCTGTTTTCCACAGGGCATTAGAATTTAATACAACTTTAATGTCTCCGTTTCGTTCTTATGTTTTCATTATAACATTCACGCGGTAGGCGCACCGTAAACTCGTTTACTTCCGCGACTATTAACGTCGGCCTCGGATATTGTCACTGAAATGCGTGTTTCGTTTGTTATTTTAACAAAGCTGCTTACTATGGGGCAGTTTTGTGGCTTTGCATCTTGAAAATTACTGGTTTACTATATAGGCCCTGTCTCTTATACACATCTAGATGTGTATAAGAGACAGGTATTATAGTATGTTGTGAATACATCTTAATTTAGAAAAATTAGCCATTATTTTGAAATATTCAAACTAATTTAACCATTCAAAGAGAATCGTGTTATGGGGTAGGCATAATTTTACATACTGTATAAGGGTGTTGACTTGGCCAAAAGGCCTGCACTGCATTGCGGATGGTAGGCCTAGCTCTGGTGAGAAGGTGCTTTTCCATGGAGTAGGCCTACATTTCCATGTTTTTACCATAGCCTATCTAAATTGGTCTTCAGACGAGACCGTGCTTAGCCTTTTCCGATGAATCACCGTATTATGATTTGTTCGATGAATTTTGTTCTTATCAGCCAAAATTAGTGAATTAAATAAAATTAATTAAAAATGAAAATAATATAATATAATTCTTAATAATAGGCTTATATTTTATTTTATAGGCCTATGTTATAACATGACGCACGTGTTTTACCCTATTGTTTTACCAACATCGTCTGCCTCCGAAAAATTTCCCCCTCCTTCTTCGTGCTGCCATCTTTTGGAAATCACGGAGGCGTTCTAATGGCTCATGAGTGGTTTTTTGACTTCATGAATTGTTGCATTACGATACTAACTGAACTCGAACTTTCCTTGATGTTCCGATACTGTAGTTAATCCCCCGCGTTTATGTCTTCATGCCATGTCATATAGATTATGGTCACTACTCGCTCGTACAATTTAGTGTGACCTTATATACAGTAATAGTTTGAAGTCATGTGAAGGTAAATCATCTCCATAGCAACAATGACTGTGTCACTGCAGTTTTTTTAATGTGTAATACGTCATTATTTTGGTTAACCCGCAGCCATCTACTATGATGTGAAATGTAAACATCGAATGTTGCAGTAATCGCATTGCACAGAAACAGGAAACACAGTACATTCGACTCATCTATACAATGACCAATAAGGAAAGAGTAACATTATGTTTAAAGCTAAGAGCTAGTAAAAATGTTGAAATTATAGATCATCGCTTTTGAAGAGCTAATCAGTAATCTGATAATTTTGGGTTTTTGAAGTGATGACGTAGCAATTATGCTAATATTAGCGTATTATATGCTCGCTGACAATTACTCGGAACATCGTTTAAAGGGTTAAAAGTGATCTTCAGTTCTAAATCGATTTTCTTCAATCAATGCAAGACTAGATTACGGTACAATGTTTCAGTGAATTCATTTGTTAAAGAAAATTATTGAGAGCATGCTTTTGGTGTTCATTTCGCCAATTAAAATTTCCCATACGCATTCTTTTAGGGACATATATTTTATGTATTGCTGTGATGTGCTGCGACGTTATTTAGTAGAGTTAAATTTTTGTCTGCCTCTAGGCAAGACGAAGAAATGTATCAACCAGTATTTAAAACTGTTTTGAATTTCATGCTAGCTACAAAACGGTTTATTGTACCACACAATGAATTCACCACCAGAAGCACATGCGTCCCATACGTAACATTATTTTGTATCGTGTGAAGCAGGTATTAACTCTACCAACCAGCAGAAAAAATGCATAGGCTTAGACCTATTTAATATTAAAAATACAATTTAATACCGTATCATAGGCTATATATAGGCAAAGTAAATTAGACTACGTGAAAAACAGTGAATTAAAATAACAAAGTAACAGTAGGCCCATGCCCAATGTCATAGCCAGAATTTTCAAACAGTGCGGGACAATATCAGGGTGAACCCAAAGTCACAGCTACTGTAAATAGGGTACACAAAAGATTTGTTGGTTTTTAACATTTTACTTCAGCCTCAATTTGTTCTTAATTTTTAAGCGATTTCAGCCTCACTGTTCTTATAAAACGTGTTCTTATATACATTAAAAAAAAGTGTATAATATATACTGACTACACAATATATTTGCGAGCCAGAAAGTAACTCTGTAACTGCGCATCTTACCTACATAATTACATATAGCACGGCACATACGGAATAGATTCCAACTCATGTGATTATTGATAATTGGTGAATTATTTCCTAAAGAAATCTAGAAACCAGATAAATCTATTCAATCAGTTAAGTGTGTAAGATGAAGAAATCATGTCAGCATGTGTGAATAAAGGTGTGTGTTGCCCACGAAAGATAAAAGAAATGAATGTAATCTCGAGATAAAAATTGTTAATAATTGTTTTAAACGTAATGGCAATTCACTGGATACAATTCTTTTTCAATGATAGCATTTCGTATTGTGTAAAGTTTTAACTGTTAATAGTAATACAGTATTAGGCCCAAATAAACATTCCGATTCGGTGTGCTTATTATATATTTTTTGTCTATTCATGTAACGTAATACCGATGCGGAAATATGATATAAATATATCATCCTGTTTCACGACAGGACATGGATGGCAGGTAGGTAAGGTCACGCAAGAGAATTGTGAAAACACGATGTCGGGAGAAAAACGGTTCACCGTCGCTAAAGTTTCTTTGGGGGAATAGTAAGGCTGGGCTTGCCCATAATGAATAACCGTTTCCTGTTTTGATACGTCCAAAAGAACTCAGTCGGCAATTTTAATACAATCGCATTCCAGGCATTTAGCGAATGTCGTGGATGATTGTACTTGAATAGATGGAATGTAGTCAAAGTTAAACGCCGGGCGTCAATAATTTTAGGCTCGTGACATTTAGAGCAATTTTAGAGACGGGTTTACACTAACGCAAGTAGTTGCGTTTGCGTCAACACGTAACGCGTCTAAAATTGCTGTGGACCAAGTAATTAGAGGGCTATTCTCACATGTTCATGTCACAGATGGTTCGTACTGTAGATCCTACATTCTGCACTTATAATTTTAAAGATACGAGGTAACCAGTCACAAGGTAATGTTAGGCCGTTATATTTAAAAAATGAATTTTTATTTTTAATGTGGACAGCATTTTAACTGTAGTAATAATACTACCACAAGATTCCGTTTACGTTGTAATTTTTTCCGACAGTGATTGCGGGCTAATTACAAAGGAAGACAATGACGTGACGCGAAAACGTGGGAACTTTTACTGTACGTAATTATGTCATATTTAAACTAGTCATACGTGCATATTTTAACCTAGGTCCAAATTCACGCGTGAACACGCGTAGTTAGTATAGATAGTCTCATAAATCTGTTATGGGGATTTGATTTCTAATGACTTTACGTAGAAGCGATTTCACGAAAATCGCTAATGCCTCCTTGTTGAACTTAACTGACGCATGCGCCATAAGCGTAATGGATTCATTTCGACTCTAGAAGATCAATTTATTTGTGAGTCGAGTATTTCGTTTATGCTCGTTCTCAGAATAAATCCGCTCTGAATGTATCATTAAGTTATTTTTTATATCCGAGTCATATCGAAAAACCTGGCTCTCTATTTTAATGATAAATCGCGACTTGTAAACAACACCAATTAAGGCCTAATTGTTGAGACGACGTATAAATTAATGTTTTGACGCCGACTAGTAAGTTTCTCGAAAAAAAGTTGGCATTGATGGTCGTTAGTGATGGTGTTCTGCAGGCCGAGTAGGCACGTAACTTAGTGAAAAAGGTAGTAAAGTTAATGGCTCTACTCCACGGAAGGCACGCAGACAGTTTGGCTTCTCTGCAGCCCACACAAACCTAGAGGGCCTGAGTGCTGTTATCGCATTATGTCTATTCCCTAATGTTAAAGGAAAGAGAAACAAAGAACTTTACGGCAAGTGCTCTGTGCTTCAAAAGCTAAATACGGGAGTAGGCTAATTATGATTATAGTGATGGTCGAGAGATCGCCGATCATGTCGTACAGTTTTCGTGCGTGAAATTTTAACTTATATATGCCTAGCAAATATTGTGAGCTTCGACGGAGAAAAAAATCGCAGTTTGGATCTAGTCCTAATTAATGTTCATAACAGATGGCCTGAACTTTATTTATTTATATTTGTGGTGACGCGTGCCGCGTGAAAGCAGGCCTAGACGTCATGAATTTTTTAGCTTTTGCTGAATACTGTTTGCACCTGTCTCTTATACACATCTAGATGTGTATAAGAGACAGTAGTAATACAGTATTGTATATTAATTTTATATGTTTTGACGTTTTGTAACTGTCTGGGTGGCCTACTTTATTACAGAATTTATCACGTGCAAATCGTGCAGTTTATTTTGTCCCCACTAAAGATGGGTAAAAGGGTTTAAATGGACAGGTCTGCTAAGCCCCCACGGAACAACAGTGTGAAGCCAACCAATCACTGTGTCATACAATGGTCGAATCCAACTCCGCTTCCTATGGGAGCTAGACAACGTGACGCGCTGTCTGTTGATTGAATGAATGCAGTCTGAATGAATTCGTCATTAAAAACCATGCATTTGTGTTTACAATACGTAATTACGCAAGTTTGTGGGACAATTGTGCATTCTGATAGCCCAGTAATTAAGTTTGTTTGACATGTCAACCATGGTTTTACTAGAGTTGTCGTATGTATACAAAAGGCATCTTACCATAAATGTTCCATTAAGCAGACTCTCATAAACTTTGTTGGAAGCTCGAAAGTAAAACATAAATTCTTTTAGCGCTAAAATGTACAATGTATTGTAATTATGTTTGGTGTGGCGGTTATTTGAACATTTACCGTATGTGGTACACAAGTTTTAACCATGTTTTTATCTGTAGATGTTCTTTGCTAAAAACATGGATTTTTTTTTTTTCTATACAGGTATAAGTATTTGTATTTCATTAAAATAAAAATGAATTTTATGAATTAAGCAGGGCTTACAGGAAATCTTTGATAGCTGTGATTTGTGAACTAAATAAGCCGCATTCCTCCTCCTCTACACAGTCTATATACCTGTCTCTTATACACATCTAGATGTGTATAAGAGACAGTCTCTCCATATGATTTTGATTCGGATTTTTCAAATCAAAGTCTTGAAACACCTAGAACACCTACCACTAGTCCAACACCTTTGTTTCCGAAAACAGATGTGTCTCCAACCTACAAGCCGTCTGCTGTATCGCCAACTTACAATCCAGCAGAGTCTCCAACTTACAAGCCTCCAATATCACCAGCCTACAAATCTGCAGTGTCACCAGCCTATAAGTCTTTAGTGTCACCAGCTTACAAATCTACAATGTCACCAGCCTACAAGTCAGAAATGTCGCCTGCCTACAAATCTGCAGTGTCTCCACCTTACAAATCACCTGTGTCTCCAGCTTACAAATCTGCAGTATCACCAGCCTACAAACCAGACTTACCTGCTGATTGTGTGTGTGTGTGTGTGTGTGTGTGTGTGTGTAAGCAAATACGAAAATGAAACGATAGCATACATTGACATAATAGAGACATACCGTAAAATTTATTCAAGACGAATATTTCGGACTCGCCTGTGTCCTCCTTCAGCGTTTACACGTATGAATGAGGAATACAGAACAGATCAAAATAAAAACTGTAAGTAATTAACCAAGATAAATCGTAAGATAATAGGCACGCAGTTATTATCTGTTATCTGCAGCCTCTCGCTATCAAGGCGAGTATCGTACCATTAGACCATACAGACCTAATAATACGGAATGGGCGCAAACCTATCCTCTGCTTCTGAGTGTAGGTCTACCGTGGAAGTACGCCGTATTACGGTACTGTATACGGCTTATTTCTTTACGGTACAACAGGCAATGATAAGAACGATATTCATTTTCGCAGGTTATTATCAGCAAGTCGAGCTCATTATAGTTATCCAGTTATTAATGGTTAGATCAAGTACATGTTACCGTGTTTGTATGACTATTAAATAGGTGCGATCCCTTATTAAGAGGATACAGTAGTTAATAGCTATATTATTTGTCATTATTATTCCTATTTCATTTCATTTCATACCGTAGTTCGCCTTGTTCATAGACCTATATACAAAAATACAATACAATTTGCAAAAAGGTAGTTTCATTCTTCCTCACGAGTCAGCGGAATTTTCCAAAAAGTAAAATAATTTATTATTTAGGTGGCGATGGGGGAATATAGGCCTAATATAATTTTTAAAAATATCAAAATCTATAAAAGGGAGCATGCAATATACACATTTAGGCCTGTCATAGGCCCTCGTACGGCACTGTACAACGAAACATTCATCGTCGTCTGGTAATTACTTTTTAGACCTAAGCAATCAAATATATATTTTGTGTGTTTGTAGCTCAGTGCAGACATTAGTCTGGTTATTATCTTCAAAAATATAAACAAACGACACTGATATGAAGGTACAATAATTTATAAATATTTATTACAAATAGCTGCTCTACTGTAAGTCTAACAATGCGGATGAACATACAATTAACAATATTATACAACTGTTTACGTTAGTTTTGATCAAAGCTTAAGAGGCGATTATATGAACATGCATTTACGCAATACATAAATTGATTTTGTTAAAAATAACAATAGTCTAATAATAGACCATTTTGCATTGAGATTAAGATTGAAAAAATGGATAGGCTAAATTAGTTCTTTCATTCACATTTATGATTGCAATAGGCCTATGCTAAAGCGTAGGGCACACTGATTCACACGAGAGCAATTAGGCGCGTTTACGTAAACGCAATTCGGCATGAGTGTTGGCGTCAACGTCTCTAAATTTCTCTAGGGTTGAGTTGGCTTCGTGTTGTTAGACGTACGGTGGCCTGTTGTACGTTTTCAATATAACCCGAACCAGTGATACTTGACGCAAGACGTTTATGGGTTACGTCACTTAAATCGCATATTTTTTGTTATTAATTATTATGGAAGTAAAACCGTCAGAATCTATAAAACAAATAAAAATAGGAATTATCTGTCACGAATGAAATGATTTCTTTATATTTTAATGTGTGGATAGGCCACCTATTCGCGAAGACAATTTTCTCGATCAGATCGCGATTGTTGTGGTTAAAAGTGTCACATAGGCTTTAAGTATAAATATTCATATTTGAATGCAAGTGAGAAACCAAAAGTAGAATGAATTAATTAAATGAATGTTAGTAGAATGCTCTCTGACAAGTTTTTTCTTTTTAAAGTAATGAATTCTGATTATGATTGTGAATTAGTTTCTTTTTTTAATTTACATGTGCCCATGCGTACCCGAAATAGAGGTCTTTTAAACCCACCTTTTAGTCGTGTTGATGTTACATGTAGAGGTTTATTTATACGTTTATGTGATTGTTATAGTAAGTTTTGTATGTCTAATATTGATATTGTTATCTATTTTACTGTTGTATTTAAATCTAAAGTTGTTAGTACATTTTAATGTATTTGTAAGCCTATATCTAATTACATAAATATTTTATATGTATTTTAACCTGTTAGTGGCGGTTGTTATCGCTGTTGGTTAGTACGAATAAATAAAAATAAATAAAGTATAGACCATCTAAATACGCGAGGTGCGACTGAGGGGCACAGCTTAGGCCTGCCATTATAAATTGAACACCACGGAATCCTTTCATAGGCCTACTTCCTGATTCATTCACCCGTTCACTGACGATAAATGTAGGCCTAAAGCAAGGGTTTTCATCGAGGCTCGAGATCTTTACAATTAAATTTAACCATGGAAATGAACTTCGTGTTTGCATAAGGTTTACGTTAGATACATATTGACAGATATCAATCGTGGGCGTGTATTTATTACTGTATGTTACATACTATATATATTTCTGTCATATATACACATTTAGGATAGTATAATACATACTCCAATTATTAAATTTGTTTCTGTATATTGTTCAAATTTCCTATATTGTGCTTAAGGCGATTATCATGAATTATGAAACTTTAAAGCCAAGATAGGTGGATACAGTCTTATACCATGGACCTATTAATAATGCTTTTTTTCTGTTCAGAAACTAAAAAGCAAGCGATCGCTTGTTGCGGCCTATTCAAGATAGAATTATTCATGTTTGATAAACATTCTAGGCATATGGGGACGATACTCATACCAACCATATGGTATATTAATCAATTTGGTTTATGGACCATGCTTCGTCATTCGTCTTCTAACACGATTGCGGCAATGTTTTATGTGGTAACTTTGTTTCTAAATGAATATTAGTGTATGTCGTGGGCCAGTATAGGAAAAATTATAATTCTTCTTTGAGTTGTACCCGATAGAGCGACGCCTCGCGCTAGGTGCCGTGTTAATTTATAAGGCCTATGCACATACGTCAACCCGAGATAGTTTGCTCTTTCGCTCATCGTGGTCAGTGTTATCGAATGAGAAAACGAGGAAATGAATGTAAAATTGCGTGTATTTAGGCCTAGACACGAAGCGCAAGCTTCAGGGGCCTTCTCATGGACTACTGTCCGACCTACACATACGCGGTTAAAACGAAATCAGTTCTTCTTTTCTCAACTAAAAAATACGCTATATTATAAGTTGCCCTGCTGGTCTTGAAATTTTCCTTGTAAATGGCCCGGTAAAATACTTAAGTATGATGTGACTACTTCGTCATATGTTGAAATGAAACAACCAACGAACTTGTACAGTACGTATATTTCTTGTTTATCTGACATTGAATGATAAAGATACCACGTGATGATAAACGCTGCGGCACGTTTTCAAATAGCAAAGTATCCTTCGATAATGTAAGCAAAACTGACGCCATGTTATTTTTTTTTAATTCTCTTGCGAGAGTTTCTATATCGCAATACTGTAGTAAAAGGCATAAACTGAACAAAGGCGCGGACTGAAGCGGGTTCGCTTCGTCTCTAATAAGACTTGGACTTCGTTAGATTCCCTTCCGCACCTTTATCGAATCTCCGCTTTAAACAGTTTTGTTGTTTTTTTAATAGTGGTATTTATATTGCGTGCTGTATGCCTATGAAGTAAACGTGTGCGCTGAATGTGTATGGCTTACTTCGGTTGTTTATAATTAAAAACATATCAATAGAATTAAGCCTATCATTCTCGTCATCATTATTATCATCATCTCATCATCATAATCATCGTCATCCACATCGTCATTATCGTCATATCATCTTCATCACAATCTTCGTCACATCTTCGCCATCATCATCATCATCATCATCATCATCATCATCATCATCATCATCATCATCAGTATCATCAACATCATCATCATCATTACATCGTAATTATCATCGACAAATCATGTCATCATCGTCACCATCATCGTCGCCTATTTTATTTGTATTACTGTATAGTAGGTCTATTAGACTTTTATTATTTTTATTGTTAGGCCTATATATTTATTATTATTAATATTATTGCTGATATTGACCGAAAGGTCCACTGATTAATCTCAAGATAGTATAATACATACTCCAAGTATCGAAATGCACGCCATCGTGTCGGGATTCAATATTTCGACATTAATGTCATCATCACGAAAGGAATTGCTGATATTGTTATTATAATTTATTGCCTCTTAAAAAATAGTCGTGAGAAAACTTCATCTGCATTTCAACCGCGGAATATACGTAACGGTAGCGCATACAAACCACCACTCTACCTCGACGTGGTATAGGCCTATGGCGGTTTTGACGATCTATCCTGTCGATGCAATCCACATACACTCACTAATCCCGCCTTAAACACTTTAAATATTCTGTATCAAGTACTTGCTTGTTCGACTCAACTTGATTTATTTCTTTCATTATGATAATGATGGGCCCTAGGTTTTTCGGCGCCATCTTCTATATTATTTTTGCTTATGTTGTTATAGGACACCAGGCGATGATGCAACATAAACGATACTTACCATACGACATCGATTTGTTTTTTTAAAGAATTACTTTATTTAGTGTTCAGTATAAAATGAAACATACCGTATGTTTCAGGGGCTCGCTTCACGAAAAATCTTATTCAACACGAAAAGGTCAATTTAATACCAAAAATAACAAATCCGTGGTAAGGTACGGTAGTGGTATTCTGGTGTAGGTGGTGTTCTGGTGTGGTAGTGTGTTCTAGTGGTGGTGGTATTTTGGTGGTGATAGTGGTGTTCTGGTGGTAGTGCCCTCATCGGTGGTTGTGTTGTTCTGTGGAATAGAATTCACATAGGCAGGTTAAAATGGCTGAAACGATGCACTTAAACGCAAACTCGCGCATTATGGAAAAAAAACATTTTTGATACCGGTATGTTGTACATCTGATTTTTCTAAGACAAAACCATATTTGACGAAAAACTTCGGAGCGGTTAATGAGCTACAGTTTTTGAATATTTGAAAACTGTGGAAAAAAGTCTGGTACGCCCGGTTTTTCCACCAGTTTTAAATATTCAGAAATCTGTACCGTATCTCATTAACCGCTCCCGAGTTTTTCTTTAAATGTGGTTTTTGTGTGTCGTAGAAAAATGAGTTGTACAACATATCCGGTGGTGGATCCAGGAATTTGAAATAAGAGGAGGCGCAGAGAGGGATGTTTCACAGATGGAGGGTCTGTACTACGTCAGCCCCAACCATTGTAATTTATGATTATGGTATCTCTTGATGGCCGGAAATGGCACTATTAGACTCAAAATTTGAGTAGAATTTTCTTTTTTGCTCATTTTTTTTATTTTGAAAAATTTAGGGAGGTGCTCCCCGACT
>NW_022750702.1:298542-358300 GCF_011630105.1 Anneissia japonica
CCTGAATCCGCCACTGATATCATTGTTTTTCCCCTCCGGAGCCAGGCTTTACCGTAAACCATATTAAGGGCAATACAAATAATAATAATAATGAGTATTAATCAGTCTATAGCACTCTTGTTTACTATTGAACAATAGTTTCGCAGATTTTTATTATTGAACAGTTGCTGGAATATTCATGATTATCATCCTAAAACATCGGATAAGATTATATTTAAGAATTAAAATTGTGTATCTTTAGCCTGTAAATATTACTGATTTTTCTATACCGTATCAAGTTAACTATAAAGCGATTTATTTAAGTCTCACAGCAGAATATAACCGAACAACATCAATTGTATTGTGCTATGAATATACAGGAAATAATAAATTATAAAAAAGACGGCAGAATGAAAAGTGCTACCTTTATCGTTACCTTGGCGTAAAATTTAGGAGGCTATACATTGAGGTCTAATATTGTTGTGACTCCGATAGACTATCACGGTTTGTAATACACAATGGATTTTAATGAAGTAAAAGTTGGTATAAAGAATCACGAAGTACGAGTCCTTCATTTTGAGAACCTCTCCAATAGTGAGCTGTATATTATACTTGGCCTCATTTGATCTGATACTCAATGAATCACTGTTCAATTACGCTGTACGAGCAACTCATTTTATGGGCCTAACATAACATCCATCGGTTAATTTACTCGACATTTCTGGCCTACATAATGTGTTAGAATAGCCCTTTATAAACC
The DNA here is from genome assembly GCF_011630105.1 of Anneissia japonica. Classification (NCBI taxonomy): domain Eukaryota; kingdom Metazoa; phylum Echinodermata; class Crinoidea; order Comatulida; family Comatulidae; genus Anneissia; species Anneissia japonica. Next base: position 299,282 of record NW_022750702.1, read on the forward strand.
AGAATGTCCTCGGCCGCCGCCTTCTCGACATACAGGCGTGTACTTTGTTTAGACATGAGCGATTATTTTTTACGGACTGCTAATTAATGATTGATACAATATGATTACTGGTATTTGTATTTCAATATATTTCGATCGCTAAAAATGCACAACCGCACCTCGGTTAGTGCATTCCATTTATCGAGAAACAAAACAAAAAACGATCTGATAAAGAGTTTTGGGAAGGGATGGCTTCGAGCATAGAAATTAATCTTTGTCCGGAAAAACACAATCTTTCACACACGAACAATGAAACGTCGGCCACTGCAAACAATGGATCCGACTTCTACTGGGACGTAAAACGTAGTTTAAGGTTAATGAAAATTAAACATTATTTGCCAAGTACTGCGAATTGTAACTCTTAACGTTAATGCTTCATATGTAATGGATCCTGTCATGATTATTCTATAATGGTGACGATTCGTTTTGGTCGCGTGTGCAAACAGATATCGTTTTTCCCCAGGTTTCTGTATTTATCGGAACTTATGAGACGGTCCCTGCATATGGGAGTCATCGTTACCTCGTGGTTCGTCGGCGTGGAAATAAACAGTGTTTATGCGATTAACGGCAGTCGTTTTCGTTTTAGATTCATGATAACAGTTGCTAGCCAATACTCGTCTAGCTGGCTGGTTGACTGATCATTATTGTACTACAGAAAAGCGTAACAGTTGAAGCTTTTATGTTGACACCATCCGAGCATTATACCTTCATGAACCGAGTGAGTATCGTGTTGACTCGCTCATAACATTCGTTAGCTTTTATAACTTCATGGAAAAACTCCCATGGTTACAACCAAAGTAAGTTTTGTCTTTTCGTTGAATCTATAATTAATAATAATGTTATGGGGTTAAATGCAACATCTACAACTTCGTCTGATATTCAAACTGTTGGCGAAAGCTTGTGTGAAAAACTTATAAAGTACTACATTGTATTCTGTGTATGATTATCGACGAATGCAGTATTATTTAAAAAAAATACTATTACTGGAAATGTATCGGAACTTTCGAGGTGGTCCGCCGACCAAGTTTTCTTTTCCTCTGGGATTTACACGGTAACTTCTAACCTTCTGGGTTTTTTCCTCTATTCGTTTGTCTGTGACGTCACTCCTCAATGTCCGCTGTACAATAATATTATGGGCTATGAATGATTTAAGACGCAAAATTGAGGATGGATTGATGGATTGAAGAGACTGATCGTAAAACCATCTGACTATATCTGAAATTGTTGAAACGCAGTAGGGGGAACGTCCTGTCGGGCCATGATAGAAGTATGGGATATAACTTAGTACCACGTGTCGCAATAGCAACAACACGGGGGTATCGTATAACTAAGTACTAAATTGCGCTGGCTGTACTTTTATTCATGACTCGATGTTTTCTCCAGACGAAATAACTAATTGATTTGGTGCTCAATGCATTTCAACGGCACATCCAAGTAAAAAATGATAATTGATAGGGATAAGGATAATAATAATAATAAGATAAATAATAATTAATATTGATAATAATTTATGTTCAAATTTAAATTCATATTTATTTAGTAAATAGATAAAATCCAGAATTAAGCATGAATAGCCTAATTATAAGAAGTTAAGATTCAAGATTCAAGATTCCATTTATTGTCACATACAAGCATAAGTACATGAAATTTGCTTTCCAGAGCGAGAAATACACAAAAATATACACACAGATAAAATTACAAGACAACTATAAATATAAAACTATAAAAAATATAAATTATACAGTTAACTCAATAATAATAATGTTTACAGCAATATTAATAACAATAGGCCTATACTGTATTAATAATTATACAGTTAGGCCTATAATAATACTGATACTTCGAAAAGTAATACCTGGTTAGCGACGAGGGCGTATCCTCATACTCCGGTTTTTGGCTATTGGAAACTTTCATCTTTATTATGTTATTTCTTTTATCTTTCGTAGTTCTATACCGCCATGCTTTTTTTTACAGCGCATTTTATGCTTTATCAATTTAAAACCATTAAATCTTTAATATAATAATTGTGTAGGCTAATTATAGGCCATCATAATAGTTATAATAAGATCAGTAATCGATCTAAGGTGTCTTGTAGTAAACCCTCAATAATGGTCAATAAACGGGGTGGAGAGGTGTGTCACAAGAGCGGAAAATGCGGAATAGTGTTAATACGGTTAGAAATTAGATACGGATGTTAGAAATGAAAGTTTAATTTGGGAACAGTTGCTTATTCCGATGATGATTTGCGTCAAGTGATTAGTAGGAGGTCGTCGGTTCGATTCCCACCCAAATACCCTGCGAGTACTGTAGAACAAATACATCATTCCTATAAATCTTTTTAGTGGGACATTCGCGCTTCCATATGCTAATTTTTCTCGCTCTATATAACTTCTTCCTAGAATTTTTCTTCAGGATGTGACCTGGACTTTGTATTATTATTATAGACCTATATTATTTTGTGAATATTTTTGAACAAAGAATGTTTTGAGAGCAACACTAAAATCCTTATTTCTTTTTGGAGAGGCCTAAACGTCACTTTCTCATTGAGAAGAGGTATTTTCTTCACAAGGGCATGCCTAGAACAAAGAAAAAGAAACTATTAACACTATGACAATGGAACACCTACTTCTACTCAAAAACAATAACTGAAGTATATTTAAAGCAATGCGCATTTGCATTTTCTCCTGATGTTATCTGTTAAAAAACGTATCACGATAATTGATTTCCAGGCTTTCGTTTTTACGTGGCACTCCCGACTTCTTATGAAGGCGAGCGACATGATGGATTATGGTAGTGAATTTACGGGATATGCCTAGGCCTAATTAATAAAATTCATTTTAAAATGTAGATGTTTTGTTTTTCTGAAAGCGAATAAACATAACTGTATGACTTATACATTTCCGAAATATGTATATCAGAACCATAGTTTTAAAACAAATTAGTGAAAAGATTTGTTAGAGCGTAAGCGTACGTGCCCCTGCATGTTTGTTTATGGGACATGCGCGTATTTCGGGCCTCACTGCGTCCTAGATTATATTGATTCAGACGACAACTGTAAGTTCTCACATGCGCATAACATATTACGTTTTAGATGTTACCATCGAACTCCTAGAATATATATTTTCTCCATGGTATCCATGTGTGCCTGACCAAGCCCGGACGGATACGACTGTGTGCGCGCGCATGTGTGTGTTCATCTTATGTTTACGACTTATAAGTATTAAAGCTGTATGTACTTTCACGTAGGCCTAAGTCTTTATAGTCTAAGTAAATTGTTGTGGTTTATCATTCTGTGTATTACTGTATATAGGCCTATTTAGTTTTTCATGTAACTTTATATTACTGTTATTTTTTACTTTGAAAACAAGTTTGCTTATGCTTTTGGATATAATTTTGTAATTCTATTTTAATTTTAATCTAAAAATGTTTAATATATACATAATTATTATGATCAAAATTGACTTTTTCTTTAACTAGAACCAGACGAGTGGTTATATATAGATGTGTATAAGAGACAGGTTTTGGGAAGGGATGGCTTCGAGCATAGAAATTAATCTTTGTCCGGAAAAACACAATCTTTCACACACGAACAATGAAACGTCGGCCACTGCAAACAATGGATCCGACTTCTACTGGGACGTAAAACGTAGTTTAAGGTTAATGAAAATTAAACATTATTTGCCAAGTACTGCGAATTGTAACTCTTAACGTTAATGCTTCATATGTAATGGATCCTGTCATGATTATTCTATAATGGTGACGATTCGTTTTGGTCGCGTGTGCAAACAGATATCGTTTTTCCCCAGGTTTCTGTATTTATCGGAACTTATGAGACGGTCCCTGCATATGGGAGTCATCGTTACCTCGTGGTTCGTCGGCGTGGAAATAAACAGTGTTTATGCGATTAACGGCAGTCGTTTTCGTTTTAATATTTAAAAAAAATTATTTTAATTCATTTTGCTTTGAGCTAATTAAATTCCAAGTAGGCCTACATACAATATTCTTTATCAACAATTTGCGTAAGTTTTTAATATATACATCACTGGTATGTACTGTACGTCGTCTTTACGTGTATTTTGAGCTTGCATTGAAGTAACAATACCAAAAGACCAACTTGTTTGAATACTAGTCAATCAAATGTTAAACTACCAGCACTTAAAAAAAGAAACACATTTATTTTCAACAGTGTTTGAATAAATAATACGAACCTGTACAAAAATACAAAAATACCCATAGGCATATTTCAATATCTTATTGATAATTGTTTTAATATTGATATGTCTTATCAATAATTCGTTAGTCTAAAGAAGGTGCTATTAGGCCTATACTCATTTCATTTGTAATTATTGATTACTTAATCGAATACATATTATTAAATTAGGCCTAAATCATTTTTCACAAAAGTCAGTTAGTTAGCTATGTTACATTTATTCTATTTTAATTTTTTGTTTATAAAGCTTGATGGTACGATCGTCCGATTCTTAATTAATTGCCTTCCAATTCCATGGTGCTGAGTTCAAATCATGCAATAAGAACGTGGCTCCTAATTTGGTTTTATCTATGAAATAGAATCCTTTTATAGTGCTCAGTGCGCGCCATACAAGATAATTGTGGCAAGTAGGCCTGCAATAGGGCTGTGGCATGGGTGTACCGATACAGGACTGTATTATGCTGTCCTTTTAGTACCAGGGCTCTTGGAATGTGTAAAAAAAACCCTGCTGATTCGCTCAACCATGGAGGAAAGAATAATGGCTCAACGAAGCAGACTTAAAAATGTATAACATAATGGGCCTTGTAAGACTGCAATGTCTAATAAACAGGTTCCTTGAATGAAATATAATATAAATCAATCAATTTCAGCTATAATGTGCATAAAAATGTCCATGATTTATGAGTGGAGTAAATACATCGCATTATTAAAAAATACGCACAACCATAAATTCATTTTGCAACCTTTGGAGGTACCACCACGCATTTAAATATTGAGACGTATTTATATTATTTTAAATCTTTCTTGGATGTGGTATATTGACTGGCAGCTATGCGGGTAGACAGGCGGACAGACGGCGTACCGTCCGTATGATTCAGCAGTAGTCGCACCGTGATGTTCAATCCACGGTATATAGGCCTACAGGCCCATACGAGGTAATTGTTCTCAATTAACGACCAGCTGTCTCTGCCTCGAATCTGTCGCAAGAATTCGTCTGTGCGCTTTGTTGAAACAATATTGCAGTCTTTATTTAATATTTTGTAAGAATTTTATTCTACCTTTGACCATTAATAAACTTTTAAATGTGTAATACGTTTTCCACCCCCTACAGTGAATTGGCGTAACCGTATTTAATATAATATAGAAGTTGACCGTGTGATGTTTTCGATTTTATTGACACGTGTATACAAAGTAATGACTATTTAAAATCTCCGGGGAATTAGGTGTATACATTTTTGTTGTATTTATCGCTGCAACAAAATCGAAAACTTGTCCGCTTTTCGGATACAGTAAATGATTACCTGGCTCTACCGGCCTCTTAAAAAAGACAAATCGACCCGGAAGGTCACTCTGAGGGTATACTTTTTGCATGAACCATTAGCTGATACCCGTTTGTGATATGAATATGGTGGCGTCTACCAGTACACGGCATCGATACATGCGCAATCAAAGTACAGTATACTGTAAGTAGAATCAGTTTGGCTAGCTTCGTTTGGTCCAGCTACGACTAGAGAAGAGAACCCGCTATCGTGATCGCAAGAAGGTATAAAAATATGGTAATCGTAAATTAACTGATCAGGGTAACCATACAAATTGTCCTGTATACGATGGTTGTCGGCATTTCGCGCAACCCATTCATATACGTTTCCTCTTTGCTATACAGTTGCCTGGCTTTCGGAAGCCCGTATAACGCTTTGTCTTCTCTGTTTTTCGTACCGTATTTCGAGGTTCGCGGTCATTTTCCTCGAACAAACACTGGCTAACTTTACTGTGACTATTTAGATACATTAGGCCTAATACTTCGAATTCCTGAGAATGTTCAGGACAAAATTTCGTTTGTGAATGTACATACATGACGTTATTATTCATCGCTTTAAATATTGATATCATCCGGGAACTGATAGTATTAAGGATCGTGGTGTATGTGTGGGGGTTGTGCGTGCGTGTGTGTTAGCACTGTTTTGCCACTACATTTTAAAAAATTTCAATGCAAATCAATGTTATGTGCTACCGTACCGTACTCATTTATCTATTCTGAAACGGTTGTGTCTCCTGTGGGTTCGCCCGAACTCCCCTGAGTAAACCCCTTTGACAAGCGAACCCCTTGTGATTTAAGCAATTACATTACTATTATTGTATAGTAGTAGACTATTTGTAAGATTGACTTCTAGCAGAAAAAAAAAACAATTCTACTTTGTTGTTTTTTTACAAAATTTATGTTAAAATTTACTTAATTTCAGTGTTTTTACTGTGCGTTGCTGACAACTGTCTTGAAATCCTTTGTTGAAAAGAAGTGATCATCATTACTTTAGAGGCCCTGCATACTATAACTCTTACTCCTTTGCATTGGATAATTACAAAAATGTATTTCATTTATTTAAATATAGGCCTATGCCATTTGAAAGTGCAAAAAAAGCTCCGGTTTCTGGGCCTTCGCCCCTTGGCACCACGTGTGTATATATATTTCTTTGATGATTAATATATATATATATATATATATCTGTCTCTTATACACATCTAGATGTGTATAAGAGACAGCCTCTAGGCCGATTGAACATATGAATGCATTATTAAACCATCATGAATATAAGTGGGTCAAGGCACAGACATCGCATGCACGCTAACGTTTCATCATGTTTTTGTCTCTTACATCGAATTAAAAAACAAATTTAACGCAATTGTTTATGTGAGAGGTCTTTTACGGAGATAGCTATAATTTCACGTAGGCCTAAACTACTAAGACAATATGGTACAGTAATTTATTAAGGGAAAAGAAAACAAAAACATTCATTAACTTAAAGAGAGCGAAAAAAAAGTTTCATTTTTCTTAAGCGAGGACTATAAAAGCAACAGTAGTTTTTTACACTTCAATAATAATGTATCTTAATAGGAACTACACCATCTGAGGCACCTTTCTCAGTGGAAGGTTTGGTTCGATCCTATATGATGGGAGTTTCCCTTGCCCTTGGAAAGTTGTATCTCTCCATCCAGAGGTGTAAGTGGGTACCTGTAGTTACCAGTGTGGCAATTACTGCTGCAATATTATGGTACCGTAAAACCTCGAATAGAAGCCCGGGCTTCTTTTTATGGGACCATTTGGATGGGCTTCTTGAGATAGGCTTCTTTTCGGGGGTAGGGGGTGGGGGCACCGTCGCCTCAGTCGGGGAGAGAAAAAAACAATTCGTCGGGGAGAAAAAAAAAATATTTTCTACATACTATCATTCCAAAATCTGTTAAATAAATCTTTGAAACCCCGAAATTGTCATATTTTTCGGCTTCCCTGGTTCACTTTAGAAAGATTTTGAGCGACGCCCGACCATAGGCCTACCCACTTTGCTCTGTTCAGGGACATCTCCCCCCACCCTCTTCTGAGACCTCGGGGCCCCGTCGGGCAAATCCAGTTTCCACTCCTGGACTTGACCAAAACCAAGTACCATTTCCATTACCGGTATGTGCGGGTTTTTTTTTAAATTATTTTAATAAAATAATTTTTTATACTGACACGCTATATTATAATCATCAAAGATACTGTCGTCGGAATGTAGGCTTAAAATATAATATCTCAAAAAAAAACTCCATCTTGATTGGAAGCCCATTTGCTTCTTTTTGAGAGGGGCTTCTTTTTGAAGATTAATTTTTGCAAGCAACGTAAAGAGAGGGAATTCGTTTCTAGATGGGCTTCTCGAGATTAAACCCATTCATTGGGCTTCTATTAGAGGTTTTACTATATGTTCCTTTTTCTTCTAATGACCAGGATAATATAATAAATGTGATAAGCGCATGAAATCTTAACATAATATACCGGTACGCGTTATGAAATTTACCACTCTTATTATGATAAGGCGCCAATTAATTGCGAGTCGTTAAGCACTTTGTTTGCATCATAGCGAGCTGTATAAATTTCTATTTGATTATGATATTGGATGATATGCAGTTGTATAAATACTGTTATTTGCTCGATAAATTCAAAGTTATACCACCACTGGTCAGCCGGGAAGGTGGCAGTGACACATTGGGATTTCCACGAATCCACAGACATTATTTGATGCGATCGAGTTATTATAGTTATTATTTATGATACCATAATTGTAGGCCTTTCACAAACCACGGAAGGGGAGAGATAATTCGCAGCCAATGAATTGAATTAACAAACACGGAATTTTATCTCATTTCGGATTTGAATTCACTCGCTTTTCGATCTGCGGGGATCAGTACGCATGGTATATCCATCTGTTTCGATTTACCCAGGAAATTAAACGATATTGAACCTGTAATTCGAATCAGTCGCACATCCTGCGCATGCTCAACTGCCCATACGTTTTAACTCTTCATACGCACAAACAATTAATAATTAACATGTATATCGAACTTAATTAATATGAAGTTTTGAATGTAATCTTTTCGATTCTGGTTCGCCATAAATATGTTGTGCACACAGTGGGGATTTAAACCGTCCGTGCAATAATTAGCACAAAGTCGATCAGGAGTACGGTTGAGGCTGTAGGCCTACTAAATGCGGAAAATATAGCATCAGCAACGGAGCAAAAGTTTCAGAAAAATTTGTGTGTATTGTAAGATCTTTGTGATTATCGGACGATTTAATCGGAAAGGCTTAAAGGCATTTCGACGCCATCTTACCTATGTATGTGATATCAGACAATATTAGCATATCATAATCGTTCATCAGACACGTCGTGTCAATCAGACAGTAAACCGCCACACACTCGTAGCCTAACCCTGCCATTGATGGTTTGCGATAACGTTAACAGATTGATTAACGTAAAAGCCATTCGGATTTTTCTGAGCTGCCAAATAGTTGTATATACTGTAGGGGCCTATAAATAAGATACAGTAGTATAATACATAGGCCTACTCTAAGTATCGAAATGCACGCCATCGTGTCTTAAATCCCGACACGATGGCGTACATTTCAATACTTGGAGTAGGCCTATGTATCAGTGTACTTTCGGTTTTTATATTATAATGTACACGAATTCACATTCATATAGGCCTACTTTTTGTTATTTTGGTCACGCACCGTTAATTACATAGTCTCGCCAACTATTTTGGGAAGAAGTGAGGCGTCATAAACTAGGCCTATTGGAATTCAAGGTATAAAATGGCATAACCTACTTCGATAGGGTACACTAATTTAAACAAGCATAATGCGTGCGAGAACCGACTTATTCGGATGGTTTATCTAATTATATTTAGTCTCTTACATTACGGTTGGTTGACCTATGTCGTACTAATAGAATTGGCAAGTTAAGATTTACCCGGAACACAGGCCAGGCCCCGGGCCGGGCATGTTTGAATGAATCGCACCGGGGGTGGATCCAGTATGTGGCACGGGGAATGTGCCTCCCCCCCCCCTCCCGTTTTGCCACTAAATTAAAAATTTCAGTACACATATTGAAATAAGCGCTACTCACTTATCTATTCTGAATATTTTGTTCCCCCCTCCCCCGTTTGAAAAAATTCTGCATCCGGCCCTGCGCACTGTTATTTTTATCCCCTATATGCCAGCTTGTCTTGAAATTCTGCTCGTCCCTGTGTCTTAAAACCTCAGTGTTTAGTCTAGTTATGACCGTTGCATTTTTCTTATCGAATAATAGGCCTACTTTTTACATTCTAAAACAATGTGCGTATTGAGTATCAAAAGCACAGACAATCCTGCTTAGTAACTTGGCCGTATTTATTATGATATACCGAACAATTTTTTTGGCTCATTTTACAGGCTGAATAATCACAACTGAGTATCTGGTGTCGGTAAACTGGGTCATGTTGCGGTTGGACTGCAACGATTCCTCCCCGGCAGCCAAGCAGATCGAAAGGTAAGGCATCTACCGAAAGCGTTAGTGTCCGATCCTCAGTTCAGAGTTAAACCACACGTCGCGCAAATGCACTTATAGCCCTGCTGACTTCCGATTAAATCATGTCGGATTCACTCACGCTTAGGAATAGAATTGACGCTGTTAGGAGTCTTGCGCTCGTCAGGCTTTTGCGTTTGTGTGTCAGTACGCGTCTAATTTCAACCAGTTCACACTGAAAATCGACGTGGTGGCTTGCGTATAGGTGCACGTAGCGTTTCTTTTTGTGTTTGCGTCGAAACGCTCTGTATGCTAGTGTGAAACAAATTTAAGTGACAATTTCATGCAAATCGCTGAGTGCGTCTCGACTCCCGAGGATGCACAACCAGTCAACGAATTGAAAGCACAAAATGTTTAAATTTCCAATCGGCATCAATAAATTGAATTGGGCTAAATGAACTTGTGAGGTATAATAATGGTCTTGTAACTCAATACAACTCATTTATCTATCGTTTCGATAGCGCCTGCCGGTTAATTAATTTTCATCTTAAATATTCATGTATCTGCCCGTCTGCGTTTCTCCAATTACTACCGTACGGTAAAGTAAATATTAAAATACTTGGTTCGGAATACGTACTGGTTATTGGTTGCTTCTGTAAATGGTATGATGGTTTACGGAAATACTTTGCCATAGTACACTTATGGGCCACCGTACCATGGTGTCTCGCCACACCATATTCGTATATAGACAAGATAGGCCTAGGTCTAATTATAAAAATGAATTTAGTAGGTTCTACGAATCAAACCGTTTACCTTATAGGCCTACTTCAAATCCTGCAAAGGCCTTTACAATAATTGTGTGATCATAGGCCTAAGTGTTATAATTCGAATGTTCGAACTTGAAATTCACACTTATATGCAGACAATGTACTTGACGCCGATAGTAGGCCTTCGGCCATTCGCGACATGCGTCCACTTTCGATTTTGGATGGTAGGCTTAATCGTAGGTCTAATACAGTACTTCGGTATGAACATTCATCGTTACCGTACGGTCTTATAAAAAGTTTTTACCGTTTTTGGCCGTTGTAAACCATGAGCCCGTGAAAATTTCCCGAGATAACTTGACGAAATCTCGTAACCTTCTCTCGCCCCCGGACCTGTTAATATGGAAAGTCTTCCGAGTTATTACTGCGCGTAGCCTACGTACTGAAATCATTACAGCACATTTCTTTGAAAGAATTTTGGAAAATTGAAATTTTGTTAATATTTTTTATCCTTTGTTTATATCAGAAAATGGAATATAGACTTAGTTGTATTTGTGACGAAATATGAATAGGCCCTATTCATCAACCAACATCGAAATTCAAACGTTGTATTGAACTGTGATGATACGTAACGCGACGCCATACTAGCTTTATTTTGATGATTATGGTGAAATTATTATACGGTAGCCAAGCTGCCTAGTCTTGTAGTCTAAAAATCCATATTTTCATCATGGAATAATTGCTCATTATGGGGGCTAACATAGTTTCGGATTCATAATTAACTCAAGCATGCATTTCTTTCGAGACTTTACTTGGTTTCCCAAGTACACGTTTGCATAGAAAAATAGGCCTCCGTTTGGGGACTCAAACGAACTCTGTAAAATGGTTTTATTTAACTGTAATTGTGAAGGGTATTATTAGTATTCTTATACTGTACTGTACTTAGTACTGACAACACTCGCACAAATCGAATCATTTAGAATTTGGCAGACGCGTAGCATTTTACAACACACGCTTTGCTCTTGTAATTATTCGCATGATTGGGGGTTCGTTGGCTAATTAGGAACTAAAAAGTTTTAACACGTCATTGGAAACACGCGATCTAGACATTATACGAAGTCATAAGACGACGACGATAATGGTGATGGTGATTATAATAATGTCGATGGTGATGATGACAGTGACGATGGCGATAATGATGAAATGCTAATGGCGATGTTAATGTTGATATAATTGTTATATCAACATTAACATCACCGTTAATGTTGATATAATCGTTATGGTGATGTGGAATGGTTATGATGATGATGATGATGACGGTAATGATGATTATGAAAATGATGATGATAATGATAACTATTGTGTTTTTCAAAATCCCAATTTTTCGTTGAACCTTAGTAGGCCTACTAGTAGTAAGCTATGATTAATAAGAGGATGGTTGATGCAGTTCTGTAAATACCTACCGTACATTGCATTTGATAGGCTACTTTATTAAAACATTAAGCATCAAATTTAACTCAAAATGGAATCCAACAGAGAAACATTATTCAATATATTATTTGCTAATCTATTTGTACTCCCACGCCACATACATTGTTTTAAGTTTTATTTGTGATTGTAATTTTGTTTATATTTTCTTGTATATGATGTGATAATAAAATATGATAACGAAGATGGAAGTAACGGCGACGTGGCGTAAAACAGTCACCCGCCGAATCCATCTTCGCATTCACGAACGCTTGACGACACTACGTAATCTGCTGATAGACGTTGACGCTGTCTGAGTTGGCCTTAAGCGAATCCGTCGGAATCACGCAACCACATTTTAATTCACGCGTGGCGCATGGCATGGTGCAGGGACATGCATCAGGACAGTGTGTGCGGTTGACATGCCCTTTTATGATTGTTTTACGCAAGCACTCGCGCATCAACGATCGCTCTGTCTGAGTTTTTTTTTTTTAGATATACGGTAGGCCTACATTTCCAGTGATTAGAGTGATGGGAATTGTATATCGATTATATCACCTTACACAAAGACTACCATGTTTATACAATAATTATATAGCCTATTATAATTGTATTTTTTGACTGTATGAGTAGAGTTTACAGCTCTGTGAAATATTCAATTATGGTTAGGTCTATCTGTTAAAATAGACATATGTTACTATTCTTTGTTTGATGTTATCCACATTTTCATTATTTTGTAAGTACACTATACTCTATTTTTTTTTCTGTTACCCTTCTATTGAAACGGTACCATAAACACGTTAACGATGACATGCGTCGTTTTGACATATTTTTTCCCAATTCCGTGTACTTTAGGCCTACTCCATTTTCGAAGTGAGCAAACAATTTTATTATAATTATTTGTACGGCACCATTATTACTAGTATTAAAGGCATATCAGTATTCTTCAATAGTAAAAACGTATAAATTATTATTTGTGGTTATTAATTGGGATTTACAGTGATGACTTCACGATAGACTTTATAAATACTGTACTTATTTGTAGTAGGTGATTGTTTGAATTGTTATTATTATTAGTATTTTTTTTATAACTGTATATAATTATAATTATTATTATTAGTAGTATTGTTATAGTAAGCCTTTATAGTAGTAGTATCATATAAAGCTTTGACCTGTGTTACTGTAGAAATATACGTGACGATGAGTCGATTGGGCTGTTGTTTAACTGCTGACAGAAATGATTTCATCTTTTTTTTTTCTACAACTCGTTAGGCCTATGGTTTAAATTATTTTATTGAGCGTAACATCCTCTAAACACTGGATGAGCAGCGTGTGTTCGTTCATGGCGTCAACCCAATTTAGTTAATAAACGGTTACGAGTCTTCTTCTTGATCACTTAGGCCTACTTTACTAGACTCAGACCTGTATCCTATTGGCTACCGCAAGCCTGCAATGCCGAAGCCCATTTTATCTGCCAAGCCCTCTGACAAACAGAACCCAAAGCGCCACCGCCCCACTCCTAAATAAACGATCATTGCCGACACATGTTTCTTATTTTCGCATACGTTTGTGTGTTTTTAGCGCAATCCGCAATCCGTATGTCGCCGTGCATTATGATTAATTTTGTATTGCGTGTGTAGGTAAACGACAACATATACACCGACAATACGTTTTGTATTTCAAATTACAGTATTCTATTGACTCGCCATTTTAATTGTCTGATCGTGGTCACGTGACTTCCTGAATCAAGTGTTCATATTCTTAGGTCTAAATGTTCTTCAATTCGAGCAGGCTATTGTGTGTTATATAGCTAAATATTTGGTAGGAAGATAGGGATGGGCTTTTATATCAAGTAAACTAACGTTGCCGCAAAATGATAATTCGCTATTAGGCCTAAGCATAACTTACTTCGTAGATTCACAGTCATGTCAGCATTCCCGCGCGCGCCCATATGCACATATTTTAAAATATAGACCTAATTTATATATATGTCTCAAATTTCAATAAATGGTAGTCCAGTGCATACCATTTTCTTTGGCTCCGATCCTCAAAAATAGGTATATATTAATATTATAGACCCACTGCCTTATAAAATATAGAAATTAAATGAACATCGGCTAGAGCATGTAATTTCTTGTGTATTAAGACATACCGGTAAGCCCTATCGAAAATAATTCATTTACGCTGAATTGTTGACTTTCTACTATGAAAAGTATTGTACGAGGTAATTTAAAAGTCTTCGCGAAGGACATATGAACATAGATGCGTCTGGAAATTTGTGAGAAAAATAATTGATAGACTTGTGTACAGGTACTCATTTCAAGCTATAGTTAAATAAATATTAAGGCCAAATTTATTTAATTTGCTAGTTTCACGTTCCGTTATCATCAAATTCTGGTCCCTCATTAAGACATTTACTATCATTTTTCCATGGAAAATATAATAGTGACTTGAAAGATTGATGTGAAAGCCAAAGAAGATGTGGAAACGCAAATGTTAGAATGTATTACCGGTATATTAGATTCGTTTTAAGACATTTTTATTATTTATCAGCCTAATAGATAGGATAGCAAATAGCAAAATATCCTCATCAAAAAATAATTGAACGTGAAACTAACAATTAATTTTATTTGGCCTAATGCAACGTAAGTAATTCAAACATTAGTAGTGTCACTGGGGTTCGAGGTGAGATGGCCTGTCCCGCGGGGAGAGCTGACTTCTCCGTCCGTGAGAACTGACCTCTCCGTCTTAGACACATTTCTTATTATGGCCTATATACGGGACATACTATTTAAAAATAAAGCACCAATAAAAAAAAATCGATTCCCCAAGGGCTTTCACAAACTCCCTCTCCTAACGGACCTTCACCACCCATTTATAATGATCTTCAAACTGCATAAATACTAAAATGAACGGTAACCCGCCCTCGCTACGCTAACCAGATCACAATGTAAAACGTGTCGTGTGAGAGATATATGGTAGATATTCAAATAGGCCTTCATAAATTCACTCATATTTTTTATTTCGTCTCACACGTACGGTAGGTAGGCCTGCCATCTGGTTGTCTTTTATTCCTTTAATGTCGGTGTTATGTAGCGCAGTGACAATAATTGAGGCGATCGAGTTTGGTTGGATGTTGCTAATGTTTCGTTTTTTGATCTAGTTAACTAGTAGTACCGCCTGTGATTGACTTTCTGTTGAGATGTTCTTATGTTATATTGATTAAAATATCATTCAACAATATCGAACAAAAGCAGACGCGGAAGAAACTCGGTAAGTTATTGAATGAACGGTAACCCGCCCTCGCTACGCTAACCAGATCACAATGTAAAACGTGTCGTGTGAGAGATATATGGTAGATATTCAAATAGGCCTTCATAAATTCACTCATATTTTTTATTTCGTCTCACACGTACGGTAGGTAGGCCTGCCATCTGGTTGTCTTTTATTCCTTTAATGTCGGTGTTATGTAGCGCAGTGACAATAATTGAGGCGATCGAGTTTGGTTGGATGTTGCTAATGTTTCGTTTTTTGATCTAGTTAACTAGTAGTACCGCCTGTGATTGACTTTCTGTTGAGATGTTCTTATGTTATATTGATTAAAATATCATTCAACAATATCGAACAAAAGCAGACGCGGAAGAAACTCGGTAAGTTATTGAATGGTTTTGTTTTCGATTGGAAGTTCGTATTTCCGATTCGGGGAGCAGTAGATAGCGTCAGGGTGTATGCAAAACATACCGTACGAACAATGCACAGAAAATGTCGCATTCGCCCACCGTAAAAGGCATACGTAGGATTGTTTTTGGATTGTTAAACTAACAACATGTATATTGCTATTAAGTCACAATAAAATAATCAAAACACAAATAATGCATACGATATATAATATTTTATCAACTAGATAGTGTTACCATATTTGCATTATATGAGTTAATATTTCCTTTTATGTTGTCTGCAAGCTTTGTTTTATAAAGACAATCGTACGTATTATACAAATTGGACCGTATATAGAAGAGAGCCGACCGCGCGTACACGATGGATTGACCAATCAGATGCGATTGTATGGAGAATGTCTTGAGTTGAACGCGATGTCTTATGCAATTGGATCGCGGTTTAGTTAATAGTGTAAGGTCTTTTGATGCTCTACCAGATGATTTGAACGGCTATTACGAACTGCTGCTATTGCTGGGTCGGATTAGTATCAACCTTTGATGTGTTCCGGAGTGCGGTGATCAGGGATCGCCTTGAAAACTCCGGCGCCTAGGTATAAAAATTAAATAGTTGTATTTGTTATATTGAGGTGTTGTATAGCGTTTTGTGAAAACGGCACATTCGAGCCAATTTCACAAAACATGGCCGACTTGTTTGTACTCGTGTAACACGTTTGTTTACTCAATCTATTGATCCGCCTTGGTTGCCTCGAGAGAAGCTGTATCGTAGATTTGAGGTCAGTCCGCGTATCGAAACTGAAACTGGTGTGTTTCGTGAATTTTTTGGCGTTATCACGTCATAATAAAGGATGGTTGTATCGCGATGAAGCACGCGATTCTCTCCGTATTGTTAATGTCAATCTATTGTCGCGCTATCGATCTATATCGATGTAGTGATGATTAAAACACGTGGTGGGTAAATGTTCACTTGTGTACGATCGGGAACATTTGCATACTACTTATATTAATAGTTATATTTCGGGCTATCGATTGTTTATCCTCTTTATAGCGGAAGTTGACTTATCATTTCAGACAGAACACGCCGATATTGAATAGGAAGCATCCGACTGCTGGTGCGTTAATCCAAGGTAGTGATGCTGGAAAAGGAAGACAGTTGCGTATGATTGGTCCGAGTCATAATCAATCGAATAAGGTCAGTGAATCGATTATAGGAAACCGATTGTTTTATTCATATCGAAACGGATATCAGTTGTTAACTGGTTTATCGCCGGTGATGGTAAAAAATGTTAGTCATGTGCGTATTCCGCGGCAAGTGTGACGTCTTGCATAAACGTCAATCTTTCTATATCGAATGTTTACCGTATATGATTTAAATTTAACAGATCGTTAATTGTGTGTTGCTTTTTCTTTGTTTTGTTTTGTTGTTTTTTTTTCAGAAAATTTTAATCAGAAATTTTGGTTTCAAAAATAGCAGAATTTGCTGAATTGAAATGTTATTTACATTACAAAGGTTTTAAAAACACTGAAATGTGAAATAAACAGTGGTATTTACGCAGCTGAAACGAGTAATCTAGCGTAACTATTTGTAGACATGTGCTTAAATTCTGAATGCTATGCAATATTTTCTCAACATGTATGACGACATTCCCCACGATATGTAAATAGCAATTAGTAATGTGTGATACGTTGTTTAATTTTACCATCGTTTCTGTCATAATAATTATTAAATATATTGCGTTAAGGAGACAAACTTATCGCACACAACGAATTAGTACAACCCACGCCAACAATTTGCGTGGAATATTTATATGTTGATGAAGACAGTAGATAACCTACAATGTGGATCAATACAATGCTGTTTTTGTGTTTTTAATAATGTTTAATATCGTTTCATGTATTTTGTTAATAATCACTCGTTGGATTTTTTTTTTAATAATGTGTAACGATATTTAATTCGGCTGGACTTGTGTTGGCTACATTATGCTCGTATAATATATTATTACATATAGGCCTAGGCCTAAGGATATTTTTTAGGCTCAACTGATCTTTTTATTTATATATTTCGGACATGGAGGAATAGTTCGGCATACGTCGTTATATTATGCCACTGGGAAGCCTATGATGAGTTTGCTTTCTTGATCGAATATTGGGCCTTGTACATGAACCTCAGCAACTGAAATGCTACCACAGGCATAAGTCTTGATTTTGCAATAGCAGCATCGGTTACAAGGAAATATCTTATGTATGATTTTATTTTCGGTCACCGATCGTAGGCCTAGTCTGTTATCTTAGGCCCTAGCTGATAATTTAGGCATGTTCACTCATGGAGTAATTAGTTTAAACTAATTCCTCCGTGGTTCACTGAAGTGCTAAATTAATTTATGCTATTTATTTACAGTTGCATTTGTCTTCAAAACCACGTAATAAACTACACCGACTCAAGGGAAATGAGAGCTTTGTGAATATATTCAATCGACGTAATTCGGCATCGTATCAAAATGTAATTATTATATACAATCAAATTATTTTAATTCTCATGGTATTTGATAACACAGCATTATTGTGCCTTTGAACAGTTTTACAGCAAATTTATATACTGAGGTATAAAAGTCGTTGCTTATGGCCGTTGCCTTTGTTTGACCGCATGGGATGTGGTTTGGCCTAAATTCGAAAAACGTTCGTCTTTCCCGGCGACGATCGAAAATTCGCATGCACGGTTTTATTGCGGCATGGTTATTATTATCGATGGGTTGGTTAAAGATGGTTCGGCGTAGAAAGCGTCTCATTAAGTGAGAATAAAATACATGCGGGCTTACATAGAAAGTCATAAATCCACGAGTTTTTTTTTTTTTTTGTTTTTTTTTTCTGCTTGTAAAACTTGAATTCGCCGTACGTGAACCGAATATTATCGCAACTTGTCTTCGTCTGCCCATTTCCTATTCAGAATCAGTTATTCTGTGGAAATATTTTAGCATATTTATTCTTTTTAGTTACCAGGGTATATGGTGCCGCGTGTGTGCCCACTTTCGTACCCGTGATTAACTGAATCAATAATCGATAACGCCCAGGAGTACGAATTTTGCATTATTTATATTTGTTAGTTTTCATTATACGCACCATGTGTTTAATGTTATCCATCGTTAGTTAATGTACTTGTTAGTTCAAGAGTTGTTATTAGCGTGTCTTTTGCTACCTAGATTGTAACTTGTAATATTGATGTAGATATTGATCAAATTCGCACAATGGAACTGCTGAGAGATTCAGGATTTATATAGGTTGTTTTTATACTGGTACGTTTGTCTCTTTCATTCCTTTCGATTTTGTTTCGTACGACTGCAGCAGGATTTACTTGAGTGAGTAAGCAATCATCGAGTGAGGAGGCGAGGCCACAAAGAAGTATTTGTACAGCGGGGGTTATCCCACACATTAAAACTACAGTGATTCGTATCTTTTGTGCCCTAGAAGTCATATAGCACGTGATATTTAATTATTATTCAAAGAGGCCTACTCTAGGCCTAAAACGAACCAATCGTGCGA
Organism: Anneissia japonica; assembly: GCF_011630105.1. NCBI lineage: Eukaryota > Metazoa > Echinodermata > Crinoidea > Comatulida > Comatulidae > Anneissia > Anneissia japonica. The sequence continues at coordinate 318,783 of NW_022750702.1, forward strand.
GCCAGTGTAAGCAGTTTACCGATCGAGTCTGGGGACCATTACAATTTTGTGCCACGCAATGATAGTTCGGCATAAATAATTTAGAATCTTGTTTACAAATTTTAAAAAGGTATGGCCAAGTATTACGAAATGCCGTGTACAGTAGGCCCGATACGCAATCATAATCATCAATTTAAGAGCCATACAAACAGGACGCCTTCGATTGTACTGTGTTCGAATAGCATAATAATCAAACGCTATTATTGTCGCCAATTTCCATTCTGCTTTTGTTCAAAGCTTTTTATTGTTCTACGTTTACTTCGTGTTCCCAGACGGCCTAAAATGTCGGTGTCACGACGAACAGCCTAGCTACCGAATCACCAGGCAAAAAGAGAGCAAATAAATTAATAATAATGTGACAAAGTAACGTGATGATAACTAAATGGGATCACTGCCACCCACCCCTTTTATTTTAATTATTTCAGTGTACAAAAAGAATAATTTAAAAAGTCATAGGCATAAAAATGTTTTTGCTACTTAGGGTATTTTTGCATTCCCACTCTTGTGAAACTACAGCATAGTGACTGTACCAACGCATTAATAATTATGTATACATATATAAATCGTCGCTCACATCACGAACTAACACAATCAAAGTAGATTGTGTTAGTTCGTGAAATCAAGATAGCGCGTCAAAATACGCGCTGTTGTTGTTAAGGACTTTTGTGTGGTAAAGAATACAAAATTGCTTGACAACCAATACACTAGCAAAATAAAAAATTTTAAAAAAAGCCTCACTCCCTCATCACTTTTCCTGCCGAGATATGGTGATAAAATAATAATATTTTTTATAGGGCCTTATCTTTATTGTATCGTATACCTACCATAGTCATAATAGTAATTATTATTATTATTATTATTATTATTATTATTATTATTATTATTATTATTATCCACCACTGGTTTTAGAATTTCGTAAGTCACTGTTACATTATTTGGATGTGACCGTAAGACGCTTATTTTCCTATGCGCGCATCCTTTGTGTGAATTCAGATTTCAGTTTCGCTGGTGTGCTACCACGTAATATCGGTAAAGTGTAATAGAGTTGCATTATTAATGCTTCGAACTTTCGATACTGTAGGCCTTTGTATATTACAGTATCTGTTTCGATTATTAATAATAATTATTAATACGTTGACAACGATATGAGTGAATTATCGCAATATAACGCGATTGTCACTCAGATACCGTACTATAGGCCTATGTGAGAATACAAGCATGATTATTGACAGCGGCGTTGGGCACCAGGCGCGCAGCTGCCGGGCCCAATGTCTCGAGGTAAAAGCCGCATAAGGGTACGTTGATAAAAGCCAAATTATCGTGGAGGGGGTCTGGGACAAAAAAAAAACAGAATGCTGTATGGGCTACGGCCTTTTATATGGTAGAGGGTAGTCGTCCATGGGTGATAATTTTTCTTCACCGTTTTTTTTTTACCCTCCTTCTCTTCCTCTATCGGTAGGCCTACTAAGATAACCCATGGTACACACACGTCTCTACTCACGTGATTGGAATGTGAGATTTTTTAAATTTTAAAAGACATATTATCCAGGTTATGTTTCCTCCACTCGACCATTATCATGACGATGCCGTTGCTTGGGCAACAAGTTACGGTATATGATAACAGACATGTCTTCCGATCGAATAAGGTTACCATGGACACCACACGTCACTGTGACAGCGACGGTGTTCCATTTCAGCTAACTAATAATAGTATATTTTTTCCAGTGTTGGTCGGTTCACATGAATTCGATCCTGTTTTATTCCGTGTATGAGGTGAGATCAAAGAGGTATTCTATAGTCGTAGCATCGCATTGGGTTGCATTATTGGAGTGTCTTGTCTTACAATTTATCGGGGCTTTGAGGCCATGGACACCACCTGCTTCAGACTCTGGATTGCGCTACACCAGAGCGCTGACACCAGACATCAAACTCAATCTACAGACAATCAAGGTTAAGAAATCACCCGGAAGTTTAAAATAATTATTACTGTTGAGGTGCGCGCGTAGAATTAGTTGGCCTACTAAAATATTATAAATGAAATTCTTTAGTTTCGAAATTGTATGTCGTCGCAATGTTATACTGCACATTATTACCGAGCCGTACCGTACTGATTCCATCTAGATCCTGAATATTTTTACTATCGATCATTGCTAATTACGGTACATTCTACACGCATTGTTCAGTCACTACCATAGATACTAATGTCAACTTTCCGAGTTCGTATTATTAGGTCTGTCTACGGATGGGACTGCTAAGGTTGGTACGATGAATTAGTCTCTAATTATCCGGAACTCTTTAAAACTGACTTGTAAACGACATAACATACATGACTCTGGGCTGGTGTCAAAATAAGGATGACGTCATGTCTGCTGTAATTAAATAGAATTCAAAGCATTGTTTACTAAGCCACCCAATCTCAATAGAAGATGAAATCAATGGTTTAATTCAACACGGTACGAGAGCAGCTTAGCTCAGTCGGCTAATCTGGTGGTAGCCACTGTGTGTGCGCTGAACCGTGGAGATCTCTAGGTCCCCGTTTCAATTCCCATCGCTGCCTCTCCTTGTGTTTCAGCTAGAGGGCTGAAATACAAGTTACAATAGCGCACCGTCTTTCGGATGAGACGTTTAAGCCGTTGGTCCCGTGTGCATTATGGCTCATGTGCACGTTAAAGAACGCAGTACATTCTTTGGAAAAGAGTAGGGGATTGTCTCCCGGTGTACTGCCCAATCACCACCAGAATAACCCCACTGGAAATAAGTCTTCTTCTAGACTTTCGTGGGCTATCCTTGGTGTTTACACCGAATAAATTCAATCAATCAATAAACTTATCCTTATTTCTTAATTATATTTGTTGACATTTCTAATGTTTTCTTTCTTTTTTTTCTTTCTTTTTTTCGCAGATGTACGGGACACATATTCAAACACAGGGTCCGTCCGCACTTCAATTACGGTATCAGTTCTCTCCTGATGCGTGCAGACGACCAGTTTATGAACAAACAATGCATAAAACGGACGCACTAAGTTCAATCAAGATCTCGGATACCAGAAGTCTTGCCCAGCGTGAGGTGCCCAATCAGGAGACGTCTACGTCGGATGTTCACGACCCTCGCATCTACGTACGCCATGAACAGCCATTGGATCTGTCAGTTAAACGACCAAGGTTGGCAAACAAGAATTCACAACTTCTGCACTATGTCAACGAACAAGAGCTTTTGCACCACTTCAATTCACGGGATCAGCTACCAGGAAGGCATTCCATAAGTAGGCCTAATTCACGTGACAATCGTAAGGAAATCATTCCGAAAGACTCGGAAACTATTGAAGCGCAGAGAGCGTGGGCTGCAATGGTGAAACATCGACAACGTGACCAACAATCGGAATGCGCAAGACGCCTCGAACGTGATATGATAAGGAATGCAATAATCGGGAAAGTTAATCAGCAGCGTACGTTCGACGCTCAAGCCAATCGTGAACTAGGTGAAACGGCATCAAATGCGTCTTCGTCTGGTGTGATCTCTCTTAATAAAACAATGTACAAAGGAGACGTTTCAAAGTATGATATCAATAAAACACATCGACTGGAGCAACAGCGTCCACATGGCGTTAAACGCTCGTATCAGGCGAATGAGCCTCGAGAAAATGCAAAAATTAATGAATTTAGTCCAAGAGTGGCTTACGTAGTTCCACGAAAGAAAGATAGTTTACACAATGAGAGAAGCTCACAAGAAATGTGTGATGACTCTCGAATCAAAAGTATGGTCCAAGCTGATATGGTCCGTGGCCGTACATTTTTTCCTCCTGTGATGTCGGTGGCTGAAATGGCCAACCTACTACCAGATAGTTATCATGCAACTTCTGCACAGACGCAGAATGCACTCCTTCAAAGCATGTACGCCAGGGTGAGATATGCCACAGATCCATCTGCAATTGGTCTGATTCATAATTCTATGATTGCAGGTAGAAAGATTAATAAACTTCTGAAATCGCTGGACAATGAAAAATCCAAGCGATCCGAATCTGCTAAATTCTGTGTCGCATCGCGTGGAGGTTTAAAGGGCATACGTCGACAGCAGATGGAAGAGCTCAGAAGAACACGCATGCGCGATAGTGATAGTTTGAATGATCAGTTAGAGTTGAACAGTCTAGGAAAAATCACACCCAGAGCTTCTCAGGCAGAAGCAAATCATGCTGCGTTGACATCTATTTCTAATCCAACTAGTTTCAGCCAATTAACGCAACAGCGATCACATAAGGAACGACGTCGTGCGCAAACGCTGAATCCGGGAGTATTACCAGAGGTTCAACAGAGAAGTGGGAATGTGATTACGTCTACCAAGAGATCAGAGGAATCTAGAACTGGAGAAAACAGGTATCAAGTGGTTATTAACAAAAAACATCAGCCAATCAAATTGAGTGTGACTCCACCAGTATCCTATCAAACCCCGACAAAAACTGTGAGTGCAAAGAATTTAAACATATCAACGGGAAAGTTACCTCAAAGTATCCAACCCGCACCTGCGTCTATAATACCGAAACGAATGGCAGAAAAAAGGATGAGGCATGGTGTACATAACAGGCACCGCGATGATACAAAGAGAGTTTTTCCAACCTCATCCCCTGAGTATGCACACTCGCCAAAATCCGGGACTCTACCGGGTGTACTTCATGACTATCATTTCCAAAGTATGCATTTCCGAAGCAGTAGAACATCGGACATTGACCCATTGGGGGACATGATTCGCGCTGAAATTGCACGAAAGAGCGTCCCAAAATCTGAATCGTCATTTAGCAGAGGTCTCTTCCCAACTACGGAGAAAGATTTGAATCGCAGCACTCGGGATAAATACGATAACATGCGTAATTTTGGACGTATGAATATGACATTATCGGAACTTGCAAGGAGAGATATGTTGAAAAAACAGTTCAAGTTAAGTTGTGTAGATACAAAGGGTACAAAGTCAACAGTTCAAGAAGAGAGGTGTGCAGAAAAGATAAAGATGAATAATCGTCGTATGCAAGAGGAATTATTGAGAGGCAAAGACCGTGAAGTGCTCCATAATCCATCTAAGTTCCCGACTATAAACTCTTCACCCCTTACATCCCCTATTGCTGATCAGCCTTCTCCACCGATGCCTGTTCTGACACCCCAACGTGTAGTACATCCAGACGAAGAACCTGTTCGCAGCGGTGATTCTCCTATACCTGTTCTAAAAGACGCGAGGCATGAAGGGCCCGATCCATCGATGCCGCTTAGTCCTTCACGGCACGAGTTTAGATCCATACATAGCTCTTTAGATGAAGAACTTTTGCGCAACAATTTTCAACGCAGATTTGAAATGTTAAAACCTTGTGCAGCATCATTACCTACAAGGAACACAACACCCGATTACAGGGTAAGCCTTAACAATACCCCGCCAGATAATGTTTATACTACAGGGAAAGTCAACTATGGGGAATCTGTCTCGCAAGCCACTAAGGCAGCACTGCAACAAATTTTCCGAGAAGCCAACGACCAGGTCGTCAATTTCCAGAAATACAAACAGAAGATGAGACTCAATTTTAATGAACAAGATCATAATATCTTTTCACGATTAGGAAATCTCCGCGAAGACATCTCTCCTTCTGGAAATCCTGGTTCTAAACGAAATGCAATGGAGGTAATTGATTTGACAGACTCTCGTGAAGCATCACCTTCTCCAGTTTATAGCAATCAATCAACGAACAGAAACATATCTTCTATCTTACCAGGAAAATTACAACATCCACCAGTAGAAGAACCCAGAGAAATTATTTCTGCAAAAGCAACTCCTGAATGTAGCGAAAGCAATGGGAATGATTCTAAAGAACAATGTCAAACAGATTCGCATCAGGAAGAAAATGGATCACAACGATTGCCACATGATTCTCCATTTAGAAAAGTCTACCGTGGAATGAAGCAAAGAGTTATGGCAAGTAATTACCAAAAACTGCCCTCTCCTCTTGCTCAAGAAAAATTTACTGCACGATTCTCGGATCCTAATGTTCTCAGGCTCTCAAAAGAGGTACCAGTATCTAAACAAAGTGTGGTTGTCGCTAAAACTGTTTGGCCAACATCCCCTGAACCGGAACGTTTGTCATTTACAAACGTAAATGAAGTGCGTGATACCGATGATGCTGTGGATTATTTTGGAAGGAGTGGGCCAGAGCAGTTGGAAGATGTCAAGATTCCTGCCATACGGTTTCCACAGTCTGAAGACATGGTGGATCAAATAGACCCAGTGAAACATTCTAGGTCTCCTTCAGTGTCGCCCAGACGAGATGGAATTCAGATGTTAGATGCTGATATAAATCTAATGGAACAGCGTCTGAAGAACATCAGTCCAACTGTGACCACTTTGACAGGTGAAACAATCATAAAACCGCCGAGGAAGCGACCGTTAGAGGTTTGTCGTTTGGCCAACTCTGAAGGGTATGTTGCCGAGGTAAAGGGAGAAAAACACGAGGATTTGTTGACAGATTCTGGACACCTCGACCGTGAAGAACGTGCTTTGAAGGTGAGTTATGTTTGTTTTCTTTTTTCAGAACATTCTACGCATGTCAAAATTCCTCCGCTAATACTATGTACAGTACTAACATTATCAGAACAGTTATACCTTGATTTTTACTGATTGAGATGTTCAGTTTCGACTGTATTTTTTTCCATTTCAATAAAAATATTCATAAACATGAAACGCAGAAATGTGCCTATATGTTTAGTCTTACGTAGGCCTATGTTAATTCACTAACACTAATATTATCGTTTGAAGTACACGATCAAAGTTTTAAAAGGTGATCAGACCTCGTTTCAAATAAATAATAGTTTTATCATCGTGTATATTATATTTCTTCCACGTCACGTTTTGGTTTTATAGTTTTATTAAATTTGCGGTTTGTATTCGATTTAGTTATACCTTGGAGAACGGTAACTTGTATTACATACCGTAGTGAGTTTACTGTACAACGCAAACTAAAGACTTTCTCGGTTCAAATCTATGAAAGCCCATAGAGACCCCCATACAGACCTTTCATTTAAGGTCCTCTTTGTATATTCGTATGCCCTTTCAGCTTCTTGTTCATTATTCATTCTTCACCATGTTCATTCATGTATTGTGTCATTTCACTACGCTAACTTTAGGAACGTGACCATGATTGGCCAGGAGTAGATACCACTTCTAAGCATGTTCCTCTGAATCGAGTAAGTAGAAATGGGTTACTCGAATTGGCTCATAGAAACGCTAGTAAAAATAACAATTATTATATAATAATTATGACATCATTACTGTTAACTGTTGTTAACCTTTACATTATGACGTCTTCCAATGTAGGCCTCCGTACTTTCCACCAATAAATCTTAAACCTGGTATATGTGGTGAATTAAAATTGGTTTAAATCGCTTAATCTTTGAGTTCACCCCCTGTGTCAACTTCTTTTGTGACCTAGGCCAATAAATGTGGGCCTTTTTCACCAACCCAAGTTATAAATTAACCATTTAATCAAGTCCTTCTGTCACTCTCTCAATCATCGGTGCTATAACCTTCGGTATCTCTCATCTTCTTGAGCTTTTAGGGTTTCGGAATTTACATTGCTGAAGCCCTAACGTCGGTGCTTGACGTATTCTATAGTATTGCGATACTTATATGCCTACCACACCCACAGGACTACACTGCCAATATTTGAAATTTTCTAATTTCATTCTAATTTTGCTATATTAACATTCCTAACACTAAGCTAAAAATGCCTTTTTAAAAACTGTTGCTTTGATGGTAGACCAATTACCTATTGTTTTACATTTGCATAAATGAAAAAATATTATGAACATGCCTACTAATTTTGTTTAAAATCATATCCGGGTCTAACTGGATTTCTTATGCACTTTATCGTGCATAAATTATTTTACGGATGTTACATTTAACATAAACTTTGTAGTGCGGTAAGTGTGATATGAAACCGTTTGTTGTTGGTTTAAATAAAAACTTTAAAACGATGATAGGCCTATGCATTCGGATTAATTTGCATTTAAATCTTCGAACGCATTTCCGGTAACATGGATCACGCTTTAACGAGTGCACAGTTATTGACGTAGTTGTAGCCATCAAATTTATCCCGGCAAGTGACAAATGATATTGGTCATTAATATGCGTCTATGCATCTTAAAGGGTTTTTTTCTATGATAATTAGCTTTATGTTTCAATTTCTGTTTCTGTTCATAGCGTGCTATATTGCAGTTTAATCAGATGGAAGCCAAAGAAAAAGAACTGACTAGGAGGCACGAGAATGATATCGAGTGCAATGAAGATGACGTAGGCCCATACAAAGAAGATGACCAACAACAATTGATTGGATCAACAGACGGTTGGTTTTGTGAATTTAAATTAAGACGCACGCGCGCGTACACTTACAGCATGCGCTCTGTAGTCTAGATGCCATCTCGTAGTTTTGTATGTGCGTATGTCAATGTCGAAGACCAAGGCATAGGCCTATAGTATCATTAGAAGAAACAAATTATCACATTATTAGACCTATACCGTATACTGTAATGATGAAGAGATTAAAGTACAGTAATAACGCTTTAAAAAGATACAAAGACTGCATTGAACTTTGACAAAAATCACGCGCAATTTATTTGCTGTTTATGATACAGCTGCGCACACGTAAATGTGAACTTTCGATCGGAAATGCAAAGTGTCCCTGGTATTCACTCGTTCGTGGCCGTCTTGCGTTCTAAATAAAACGTAGATTCGGCCTAAACTACGTCATAGGCCTATGTTTATTTCAATGTGTAATAAAAAACGTTTTGTTGGGCGTCTGTGACGTGATATAGAAAATACGCAGCAATTTAGAGAGCGTATAGGCCTACATTCTTTTCGTCAGTTGCGTGAACGCACACACGCATGATCTGTAACTAGTTTGGCATTTGGTTCACGCGTTGTGAATCAGTCCATCAGTATATTTGATCAGTCCTAACATGTTCTTCAAAACGAATAGACAGGCCTAGGCCCAGTACAATTTATATAGCTCAATATATTTGCTGAATATCGTTTGTAATTCTCTACCATGTTTTTGCGAACAAGGCCTATGCCTATATGTAGGTTAGCACATAAGCAACACTTTGTTTTATTTTTCGTAGACAATTACGACAACGTGTTCCCCGCTAATGATGAAGAGATTGTAAACGGACATCATCATGACAAGGAATTCGCTCCATTGGTGCTCAGACGGCGCACGCGCAATGCAGGCGCACGTGAGTATTTCTTTTGTTGCTATCTACCGTTTCTGGTTAAAAATTGATTAATACTGTAGGCCTAGGCCATAATTGTCCCCAACATGAAGTTTAAAACTCAGCACCCAACGTCCCTATCAGGAGTTGTTCGAACCCAAGGCCTAAAATTATTTTCGAATCGCAATTATTCTGGTTCTGGTTCTGGTGGTGAAAGATCGACCTCCAAAGGACTCTAAAAGTGTAGGAGTAAAACAGGAGGGGTAGAAATAGTGTCGAATAATAGGAAAGGGCCACCACCTCAGTTTAAGACGCTGGGAACAATATATAGGCCTATTCAGAATTTAATACCTGCCACAGCAATGATAATTAGAATTATCTTGGGAATAATAATTTACTTTTCACGTTCAGGTCTTGGGAGTGCGCAAAAACCTTACAACAAAAACGCCCGCTACGAACTGGAGATAGAAAAGGAGAGAGTCAAGTACTGGGAAAGACGTCGCCAGCGGTCAACTTCAATGAGCGTTAGTGAAGATGTCGAGGAGGAAGCACCTCCAGCTAAACGTCGACCTGGACGCCCCCCGAAGAAGGAAAACGAACGTAAAGCCAGCACAAATAGCAATAGCACCGCACAGATCTTGAGCGAGAAAATCAAAATGAAATACAAAGGGTGCGGCCGTGGCAAGTATCCACGCGTTCGAAGGATTTCGGTAGATTCGAGAAAAAGCATTGACAAAGATGTTCAGAGTAATATCCACACTAAGACAATTTCGGATGAATATGAAGCAGATACTATTACAGAAGATGCCCCAATGGCGATAGGAGAACGCCGAAAGTCGTCCACGTCGTCTGCCGGGAGACGTTCGATGCGGTGCGTAGTCGATCCGAGTAACCACAACAAAATCAAATTCGTGGCCATCTCACCCGACGGAGTGAAAGCTGAGAAACCACCAGCGAGAACACCAGGTCGTAAACGAAAGATAAAAACCAAACATCTCGGTGACATGTTGGAATGGCCTGACCAGGATGGGGGAGATGTAGCTGAACACAGGGTAAATAATATAACATTTTTTCTGGAATAAAACCTTTCTCGCATTGCCAATGGGTTTAGGAAAATAGTCTACATACAGAATATCGGCTTTCCTACGTTGTACTTTGTGGTAACGCACAGCCACGTACGACCGTCGGTCGATGATCTACACACTCTGTAAAATTTTGGCGAAGCGATATCGTCTTCTGATTGTCGGTGGCACTCTGAGTGTATCGTTATTAAACACTATCCGTTGCGCGCGCTTCTTCGCGACGTTGCGTTTTCCATGGAATTGCATCGTCCGACGAATGCATGCCCGGCTTTACTGTAATTAGGAGTTCTTACCAAAAAGTATAGAAATTCTATATACTCTCTGCTCTTGCTAATAAAATGTAGGCTTAACCTAATACTTTATTAAGATTTATTTTTATACGAATACAGTAAATGGTTTACAAACGGCTTACATTATCTTGCCCATAAAACAATAACAATGGTAAACAGAGTGAGGAATTATGAAACCGTTTGGTTCAGTGGTGATGAAACCGTCAGACCAACTAGTGATGACGCCATTCATCAGGAAGAAAACTTGTCTAACCATAAACGCAACCCCCTTTTTTTGTTTATAAGGAACAACTCCACTGCACAATAACTGTTTCAAACAACAATATGAAAAATAATATGAAAATCTCGTTATAGCCCACGTACGTAATGTCTGAGTGATTTTACAGGCTTGATCGAGTCTGGAAATTGCAGCTGTGTAATGGGATATATAGGCGTAGGCCTATTTTTACACTGTGCATGTCACTATTGTAGTGTACATGTTGTTTTGATCTTTTGCACAGGAACCGAAAAAAGGTCATGCAAACCGTTCACTAACGAAAAATTAATGCATGGTTTTTTGGATAGAAAATAACATTGGGAGTTACAGTGATGACGTCATAATTGACTTATAACGGCAATAATTAAATTATCGCAGCGCGTTTTCATGAGATTATGCGCATTTTGAGCACACCTAATCTGGTATTATACAATGCCGATAATTATACAAGTCGATGAATTCATGTAGTTACTAGATGAATGAAAACGCAGACCTCAAACAAATCAATCAATATTTTTCCCATCTGCCATAGGCCAATGGAACAGCCTTCCCAATAACATGATTCCGTCTTCCGTTTTAATAACAGGTTTCGTAATCTCGTCCGGCGTCGAGATTGTATTGTTGGGGAGACATTCACCATACCTATTGTTTGCTATTTTTCCTCTCCTGGTCTGTGGTAGTTTTTTTTTTTTTTTTTTTTTTTTAACCAACAATAATAAATGAAATACAATTATGCATCCTCCATCGTTGATAAGGTCTAGTCTATAATTCACCATTTTATTTTATTCGTATCGTAACTATTTTCAATTCTAATTTGTTCACAGGATTTCGACGAAGAAAATGTCGTCATCAAAAGCGAGGAAGAAACGCTCGAATTCCAGCGCCCCGAACCACCACCAGGTAGGATAACAATAGACCTTTCCTCTAATAAGCCGCGCCCATGGTTATTGTTGAAGGTCAAAAGGACTGCGTAAAAGTACGCAAACACGAGTGTTTGAGAAACAAAACGTGTGTTTGTGGGAAAAGCGCGTGTTTCTGGCTGTGTTTTGATTGGTCATTCGTTAGTTTGATTGACACTCATGAACAGTCAATTATATTGAATGTGTTTTAATTGATTTGTGGTTGGAAAGTTCTCTACGATTATTTGACTATAGAATACAGTACAGTTAGACTTGGGTCAAATTACAGTAGGCCTAATTGAAAATGATCAATCAATTATATTATAAACATTTTGTTTTTTTCCAGATTTCCGTAAAATTCTTGCCAATAAGAAGTTGGGTGAGACAATTTTACATCGAGCTGCCAGACTAGGCTATGACGTAAGTACATTGGGTTCGTTCACATTCACTGCTGGTTTTAATCAAATGAATACCAAGAGGATTATATTTTTTGTGTGGGCTTACTCTGTATAAACTTGGTTCACACGCTGGAGCAATTTAGGTGCGGTTTGAAGCACACACAAGGAACTAGCAGCCACCACACTACATTCAGAGCCACTTAAAAAAAATTCAGACGCGTGTGGCGTACTATACACACAAGGTTGGCGTACGCACGGTCCTGACGTAGCCAACCTTTTTTTTGCAATATTGGAATGATGCAGTATTGGAGGATCTTCCTGACGCAGGATTTGGGAGTTGTGTAGTGCAATGTTTCTAACGAGAGCGTATTAGGCTGGATAAGGTGCCGACTTGAACCCCGAGGTAGTCCAGGTGACGAATCCCCGGAAGCTCCGACTTAAAAAATTTAAAGGCTTTTAATCGAATCGGCTTTAAAAAATACAATGAAATATTTTTTTCTTGCGTTTGGAACTTGCTGATAGCTTAATGCTGTATTTTTTAATTGTTCGGTATTCTGTTCTATTTTGAACTATAAGGATAATAATAATTATATATTATTTGAAAATTTGGTTCTATATCTATTTCAGGATGTTGCCATTTATTGTGTGGATTACTGTATACTGGACATAAACGCCAAAGACAACGCCGGATACACGGCACTGCACGAATGTTGTGTACATGGTCGCCTTAAGATTGCTCACAAACTACTGTCCCACGGCGCTGACGTCAACGCAGGCGCTGTCGATGGGACTAGGTATGACGCATCTATTTATTTATTTATTTATTGTGGTATAACCATGTAACAAACTTTGTACTAATCTCGGGGATTTCATTCTGTACTTAACGTTCATAATTCATAATTCGGACTGAATTTCCTTAAACAAGGGTTTAAAAGTCAGTGAATTCGGCCCAAGGGAATCGAATTCACGGTTCTATAGAAATTCATGTGACATCGGTAGACATATTTGAATTATAGACCCATTATTGTAACGTCTATGTAGTAATTGAAACGATTTCTTTAAAGAGTCGTGTATCTAGCTACTACTATAGGCCTAGGCCTTACCACAGAAAACCGTAAAACCTTGAATTGAAGCTCTGGGCTACTTTTGTGTGTGGGAGGGGGTGAGTGGGGGCATCTTTTAAAATGAATGCTTTAAATTTTGGAAATTTGTAGGCCCTACTATAAAACGATAAATAAGGCCACTGAACTACTGTATGAACCAAGCGTGTTTTTAATTTATTTTGTTTTTTTAAATTCATGTACAGTGTATGTACATACAAAAAAAGCCCAAAAAGAAGCCCATGTTATTTTGCAAAGAAGCCCATGGGCTTCTTTTAGAGGCTAATATTGCAAACTAAAGAGGGGGCTTCAATTCGAGATGGGCTCCTTCTCGAGATTAAGCCCATTGGACTTCAATAATAATAATAATAATAATAATAATAATAATAATAATAATAATAATAATAATAATAATAATAATAATAATAATAATAATAATTTATAATGCGCACACCACCACCAATGGTGCTCAAGGCACAGAATGCACATACACACTGTACATGAATTAAAAAATAAATAAAACTTCAATTCGAGGTTATACGGTATAGTCCGACATCGTGAACATACCCACGCCATGTTACGGTATCGTATTATTTTTTGTGAGTTCATAATCTAAATTATACAAATCAAGTTCAAGCAGGGATTTGCCATATCGACTATAAAATGCGGCCTGCATCATTTTCTTGAAACCTTCCTGGGTTATTATGTTTGTTTTTTTCTGAATAGGTCTAGTTTCAGCCGCACGTAAGGTATTCGTGTGTCATTTTCTAGTGTTAATTAGCTTAAATATTTTATGATTCTAGGCCAATCCACGATGCCGTAGATAACGACCATTTGGAGGTGGTTCGCCTACTATTATCGTTTGGTGCCGATCCGCTGCTGGCGACTTATTCGGGACGAACAACTTTAAAGCTGGCACGTAGCAAGGACGTCCGCTCTCTCCTTTTAGGTAGGTGCAGCATTTGTATTTATCTTTCATAATTTAAACCTTGCTATCAAAAGAATCGCATATGAATTTTTACTCGTATAGTGAGCAGATTTAATCCCTCCCGGATATCGGATAACGATGATGGCCTTCGTGTTTTATTGTAATCGGATGTAGAAAAGATCATACCATATTGAATTATAGAAATACGGTACTTTGATAATCTACGTACTTTAGTTGAATTTAATCAATATATGTGTGTTTTTTTAAAGGTTTCCTAGTTGATGTCAATGGAACGTGGGAAATGGGAGAAGACGAGGAACCTCTGACAGCCAAAGACCTTAAGTGGCAGTTCAGTGGGACTTTTTTCGGTACGTCTTGTAATCATAATAAAATGTTACTTGCTCAACACAATAAAACATTGTCGCAATCCCATGAACGAGAGTTTTAATTTAGCGCGTATAGTGCGTGCGTGTTAGTCTTACTGCCGTTGTACGACTGGTGTCTGTTAATCATACATACTGTACTTTAATGAGTATTAATTTTTGTTATGAACCTTTCCGGCTTTATGGCAGGTTGGTGTGTTCTGTTTTTAGGTGGGTTTCTTTTGGAGACAGGCCTATAATGTTATGTTCGTCATTAAGGCCATATGTAGGCCTAATGTTATTTCCTGATTTCCATGAAGATGATGTATAATATTTCGGAAGTTAGCTTTGTAAATTATTACTATTTTATTATCACCCAAATACTCGTCCGTATAACGTATCTGCCGTACATCCGTCGCACGACTCGCGATATTGATGACCAGTTCTTATGAATGTGGTATACTGCCATCATGCGACTGCCCTGTGTTTAATACATAGAGCTATTATATCTCTATGGTTTAATATGAGTGATGAGGGCGCTGTGCATTATTGTCCCATTGTCTGTCGAAAGGAACTCTCATTCTCTCACTCTCAACCTCTCATTTCTAACAAAGTCGAGTGCGCTTACGCAACGACATGATATGATTACGATAATTTGATTATATGTTATATTTGTCAACAAATCTATACATATTAGTATAACCTACTGGATGCGGCCTTTTCAATTACAGTATGTTAACATATAATTATAAATAATACACCAAGGTATTTAATGAGATTTTGACTACGGTACTGATTATACAGAACTGTAGTTAATAATGAAGCTTTTAACATTTTTTTTTTATTCAAACGACGTCCTCTTGAGGGTGCATAGACAGTTTATTTTCTACCATGTTAGGTTCTTTCCTAACTCAATACCAAACCACAGTTTACAGTATTCGAAATGTATTGGGGGTCATAAACCAGCCAACGTTACGCTGTCATCAGTATTTTAAAAGTTTACAATCGTGGCGTGTCGTCGTTAATGCAACCCTGTTGAACTTCATATATACATTGAAAATGTTCTGAAAAAAAAAATCCGTTGACACTCATCTGACTTCTGTTTATGAATTACCTTATAGATGACACAAGAGACAGTGGTTATAACATCTTCGAAGACATTCCAGGACCCGACAGTGATGGCGAAGATAACTTTGAACTTGAGATGGAGCTCAGTGACTCTCCTCACCTACAGACTTTCAACATGCAGGTGGATGAAACCAAAGGGTAAGTAAACTTTCTTGGCGGCGCGCGTGTGGTGCGGTAGTGCGCGTGTGGTGCGGTAGTGCGCGTGTGGTGTGTCACTTTATATGTAAACCAACCTAAATCAAATAATGTGATCAACTTGATCACCTTATTGTGATCTAGTGGAGGCTGTAAACTTTCTTGGCGGCGCGCGTGTGGTGCGGTAGTGCGCGTCTGGTGTGTCACTTTATATGTAAACCAACCTAAATCAAATAACGTGATCAGCTTGATCACCTTATTGTGATCTAGTGGAGCGTGTTGATTCATCATTTTGGTTAACGTGATAAATTAATTCATGAGATCAAATTCAACCAATCAGCCTTCAGTTTATTAAACAGTTCCCAACTTCATTGGTTGTGCTTCTGGTAGGTCCCAAGCTCATTGGTTGTGCTTCTGGTAGTTTTCATGCAACACTGCACACATTAGCATAAATAGATCATGATGATGGTTTCTATGTGAACGGTTTTCTCTAACATGCTAAAGTTATCATGATAAATAGATGCCTATTGAATTCACTAGTGATTTTGCCCTGGATGGAATTTCCTGCCTGGGGCTGACTTCATTATGGATTTATGCTCAGGGGACCGAATTCTGAGAGTCATAAACCACTGGTACCGGGAACACACCGTTATGTAATTTCAGATGTGGATAGAAAGATTTCCCTCTAATCTGGTGGAATAACAATCCTGTTTTCGATAATTTATTTTTGTATTGTGTAATTGGGATTCAATATCATTACTTAGCATTCATTATGTTTAAACCCACAGACCCCGAAACTGGTGCCTGTTTTCGGATGTCAGCAAAACTGTCGGCATGTCCCGTGACAAATTCGAAGTTATGCATCCCACAATACCCATCGTGCGCGTATGTGGAGAAGAACTTAAAAAATCCCTATGTGAAAGTCAGGTGGCGTCATGTGTTGATGACGTGGACGTAAACAACAAATTTGAACTAGTTGAGCTTAATGATGACGTAAGACAGCTGCTGGGTGTGGAGATATTGTGTATAAAATAAGTATTTTTACGCTCAGGATGGAGATAGTGTGTTAAGATAAGGAATTTACGAACCTTTGCGGCTCAGGATCTAGATTGTACAGTTACAAGGAATTTACGAACCCTTGCTGCTCAGGAAACAATTATACATGTATACTGTATTCGTATATATACTTACATTCCAAAGATCGAAGAAAATGTTTTGGGAGTGCGTGGACGATAATTCGACATCGAAACAATTTAGATTTGAATTTCGTCTTCTTGAAACAGTAAATGAATGAAAGGAAATCTGTATTAAAAACTATGTTCACTTTAAAAACGGTATGGAATACAGAGATACAACTCAGATTTATGGAACATGGATCATTAATATTGGATATATACTGTAGGACGCATTGTTTTTTATGTGAATCTGTACCTATGTTGATACTCAGAGAAATGGATGAAATACGGGAGTTTAGTTTTACTCATCAGTAAACAGAGTGCATTTGACAGCTTTCATCTGCGCACGCGCTATCAAACCATGTACGAATGGTGCCGTTTCCGCATACTGTACTGACTGATACCGCAATGCGCAACTGCAAACGGGCAACTTTTTTAATGCTTTGTTTAAAAAGTTTATCAATCTTCATTACGTTAATGAAAAGAAACATTTTCTTTTTATATTCAGTTATGTTTGTTAAAATATTTTGTATGATTTTTCTGAAGGGTTCAAATTTTGTAGAAAGGAAAAGACCTAGTCATGATGAAAAACCAAATACGTATCACAGCCCATCAAGTTAAAGAATTTTTTAACAATACAATTACGGACGTATAGGACGTCTAATCACCAAATTCAATCTATTTGACGCTTACTCATCAAATACCCAAAACGCCTTGCCCGTAATAATTTCTTATTTAGTTGTCTGTTGAATCTGAAGTATACAGACAATATTAGTACATAGAGACCCGCCCACGGGCAGATGACTTCATTTGTCAAATTTCTAAGTAAAAACAATAGACGACGGGTACTGTAAAATTGTATATTTCCTCAATAGCTCTTCCTGATTTATGCAAAACGTCCTTTCGTCATAATATCTACCGGAATTTCAACTCTACTCTTTTGGCTAAATACCAATATCATTCACTTGCGTTTTAAACAAAATTTATTCATAACATTCAAACTCAGCTCCTTCTAATTACAGTACGCCATGTTTATTGCTTATTACAGTATTTACTTAAATTTTTAACTAGACCGTATGCGGGCCAGTAAGGTACCCGTTGTAAACATTGTATAGACCGATTAATTCATTCATAAATATCAGATTAACGTCATTAGATGCTTTATAAGGAGTTCATTCTGTTCATTCTTCATCAATTTGTTTGGTTTTATCATTCATTGATTTTTTTATCCGGTGTTGTTTTCAAATTTAGTTTTAATTTTTTGTTTTAATACAAACCGAGTTTGGATACGTTCGTTTGCACTGTTTTTTATACTTGTGGCTAAGGCCTGTTTACCATTTTTAAAACCACTGTTCAGCATAATCATATTAATAAATTACGTACGTGTTAATTCGTTCCAAGATCCCGAGAAGTACTATGTGGGATTAGGTCTATAATTATGAGTTGTTTTGTGTTTTTGGCCACTTAGTTTTCAAACAGGCCAATTGTCGTTCGTGTTTGTCAACTTGAAAAGATAAGAAAAGCCGTTGAGATTTATGCAGTTTGTACAGCAGTTAAGAATAAATTTATTTTCACGAAATATTTCTTGCTCCTGTTTTTTCTGTGTAGGCCTATAAATTATAATATCGCGATGCGGCGTACGCGTTGTACACGCATTTTTAGCTTTTGTCCACGGACGACTCATTGCTTGGCGTAGTTCTTGCTGCGATAGACATCAAGCAGTTTAGCAATGTTCTTTGTTGGTTCAGCCATTTAGGCCTAAATAAGATAAACAAGAAGTATAATTATGCTAGGCCTACAACAATTATTTTTCACCGCAAATAATATTTATCAATCGTGTCGGCTGTACGCACATGCGCAATTCAGCGTGAACCTATCATTCATTCCGAAGTCACTGGGTCCAAATGTTGATTTTGATGTCAACTTTGATGAAAACGTAACAATTTAAACTTAATTCGAGCTGCATTAAAAAATATATATATAAGCCCCCCTAACCTTTCCATTTTCGCTCATTGAAGCATACACAAATGAAGAAATCGTAAATATGGTACATGGAATGAAAGAAAGACCAGTTTTACGGGCTTGGTATATGGTTGGAATTAAATTCAAACCACGAGGTCTTAGGTATAAGCCTAAAATTAAGCTAAAGTGAACATTAAACATACTGTCCTGTACTTCAACAGTAGGCCTACAAATTCGAGCAGATTAAAAAAATTCGAGCCGCATTAAAAAAAAATATATAAGCTCCCTAACCTTTCCATTTTCGCTCATTGAAGCATACACAAATGAAGAAATCGTAAATATGGTACATAGAATGAAAGAAAGACCAGTTTTACGGGCTTGGTATATGGTTGGAATTAAATTAGGTATAAGCCTAAAATTAAGCTAAATTTAACATTAAACATACTGTCCTGTACTTTAACAGTAGGCCTACAAATTCGAGGCTAATATAACTTAATAAAACAATACTACAATATATTAAAGCAAAACAAACAAAATCACACACTCTGAAAAGCATAATGACAACCACCAATATGGACGTGAAGTGATTGATGCCCCTCTCGAATGCGCATTTAAAATACGGAAATAGGAGACATTCTACAGCTATATGTACGGCAGCATTGTTGTGTTCTTTTTTAATGTGTCTATGTTTGCGGAGGGGTGACAACGTGAAGAGTTGTGGTTACGCACCGTTTCGTTTTTTGTCTAGTTAATGTGGTCGCTAAAATGCTTTGTTCACGAAATCTAGGCCTTTGATTGGTATTGTAGACAGAAGATAAATACTCTGAAAGGCGATGAAAGCACTGTTATGATAAAGGCAAACGGTCTAAGAAGCAACTAAGAATTGAGTTCTAGTTGCTAGGCAGTTAAATGGCCAGCCGGCCTATGCAGTCACGGGAACCATTTAATTCACTCTTTGAAACAACAGTATTTAACAGAAGGTGTTCTAGATATTATTTTAAATAATTTTCTAAGAGTATATCTTTTTCAATTGTATTTTCATATGATTTTCAACTTTGGATTGTTCTACAAAATTACTGTTTTAAATCAGTGGTGCTTGACCACATGGTGGCGCTATTAAACTTGAGACGTCTTGGTGATTTGCAAACAGAACGTCTTCGAAGTTTTGTTTAGCAAAAATAAAGAGGTGGTGTTTACGCTGTTGTTGTAAAGAGATGGTATTTTCTGAGAAGTATGACAAATCGTCCTAAAAGTGGTCGATTGACTAACCGGAATTTGAGATTTTTGAGTCTGTCTTGTAAAGAGAGGGGTTATACAATAGAAGAACGTCCCCATGGAGGATACAAAGGTTGGTGATTTTCTAAATAGTGGGCCGGGATGATCGTGCGTTGCGGGACTGAGTTGCAAGTGCCCGTCGGCTTTTATCCCCTGGCCTGATGTGCTGAGCCGTAACCGGCCTTGCCTAAGGCTACTTCTAGGCCTAGTTTAATAAAAACGATAGCACATTCTTTGCAGATATTAATTGAAACTTAAATGATCACTCAATAAATCAGAATATATGCCTAATACACAAAATAAGAACAAATTGAGGCTGAGGTAAAATGTCAATGAGATTTTTTTTTGAAAAAACAAAAAAACAGAAAAACCAACAAATACAGTTATCTCAGGGAGAGTTGTTATAACAACTCCCTGGTTATCTGTACCTTATTTGCAGTAGGCAAGACAGTGTAATAATACATTCTAAAATACAGTACAATAACATACTGCTATACAGTAATAATTCTATGTTTAAAAAGTGTTTAAAAATAAGAACAAAATAAAAAGAAATCGTAAGAAAATATGAACACTGAGCATGGGAAAAATTTTACTGGTTCTTTAATATAAAAAAAAAAAAGTGTCTAGGCCTAGTATCATTTGTCGTCAAATAAAATGTTTAAAACTGTTGTCATGAGGTGGTAATGTCATGCGATACTAGGCCTATTAGCCTAATAAATATGAGACTGAAGTTTGTTTAGCTGACAGTCTCATTTGATTATGATTTATTGACTACCAAATTAATGTAAATTAAATTAATTCCCTGCGTAACAATCGTGTAAAAATCGTGGATTCATAAGCCTATATACAGCACTAATAAAAAGGTGTAGTTCTGCAATACAGGTGGCTACTGTAAGTATTTTTAAGGAACCAATTTTAATGTAGGCCTACAGACTAGTCTAAATAGTGACTTAGTGCTACAGGTATTAACCA
Source organism: Anneissia japonica (assembly GCF_011630105.1). Taxonomy (NCBI): domain Eukaryota; kingdom Metazoa; phylum Echinodermata; class Crinoidea; order Comatulida; family Comatulidae; genus Anneissia; species Anneissia japonica. Next base: position 340,020 of record NW_022750702.1, read on the forward strand.
GCAGTAGTAGTAATATCTGCTAAATCAAAGGTAAAAAATCAATTGATTTGACTGGCCTATCCATATACAGTATTGTTTCTGTATTCCTTCCAAGGCCATTTGTATTGTGACAGTCGTCTAAAGAACTACAAACTATACATCGCCAATACCGGTACACTAAACTTAATTATTTAGTGAACCAATGTTTGTTCATTGTCTAATGTTGGGTAAAAATGGTGGACTGGTTTTTTTTTATTTTGTTTTTTTTGGCAGTTCCTTCTTATGAAATATTATTCAATTTTTAAAACATTCATTAAACATTTCCAGAAATATGAATTTTCAGGCCTAGTACCAAAGTAATGAAAGATAAAAGCTATTTAAGTCAGTTGTTTTACATCTTACTTCCTATGATTTTTTGTATATATATTCGTTATGAATTAGTAAATTGAAAAAAAAAAAGTAAATTTCTGAATATTGCATCTCAACCCTCTATCCCACCCAGACATATTAATGTTGATTACTTTATATATTGCATTGCAGGTCTTTCTAAGCAGTACCCCCTGTCGGTTCTGGCATTTGATAAGCCGGCGGAGTACCTAAAAAACGTGAGAAAATGTGTTGCAGATGACTATGAAGAAGAAAAGCAGCGAAGGCTAAATGCCCCTGCATGGATGAGCTGGGCTAACAAGATGAAGAACCACACAGGAGAGCAGGCACTGATGGTGCAGAAATATCTGGCTAGTAATAAGGTAACTTAAGCCTACATTACCAACATTTGAAGCATTGTTAACAGCTTTGTCAAGGGTGTAGAAGCTTGTAGTGGATTTAGAGGTACTCCTACTACTTGGCTGAATAGTAAAAGTTTAACTTCTCACATCACTGAATGATACTATTTTAAGTCTGATGTACATTCCCCCTCTCTTCCTCCCCTCCCCTCTTTATTTTTCTCAACAAGTCATTAAGATTAAAAGCAAACAGTCACCCCTCATTCTTCGGATTCTTTAAACCCCACCTGAGAGAGAAATACCCTTACCTAACCCCATACTTGATGCATAACCTTAAAATACCTGGCAATGAGAGGGAAGCTTTTCCCGCACTCCCCCACCCATCCTGGGTGAAGATCCTTGAAACACCAATGTGTTAACCCCTAGCTGCCTTCTAATATAACTGTCCTCTCCGATGAGATCCTTGAAATACCCCTAGAGTAAAGTTCACAAGTTAACAATTTGCTTATAGGGGTCTTAATCACCACAGGGGAATCATGATGTCTTCTGATCCAAGTCAATGGCTTCACACTGAAATATTGTCAAATCATATCATATATAAGACACTCGCACTATATATAAACACCTGTGTGTCTTATATTATCTGTAAGTGTGCAACGTGAAGCGACTTAAAGGTTAAGGAGCTAGAAGCGTCACACTTGCTAGCCTTCTCAAGTGTCCCATGGTAGCTCCTTCATCTGCATACTCTCTTCACAGCTCTGTTGGCTGTAAATTGACTTAATGCATATCATCAATAAATGCACTAATTTCATGCTAGGCTGGTAGATCTAGCCTTCCAGGAAGCATAGATTTATACAGTTGATAACGTAATAGAATATGTCCTACGATATCCACACTACGTCAACATAAATTTGTACAGTGCAATAATACCTTTTAGAAAAGATTTTTATTTTTTATTTGCTGTGTCAATTGTGAAAATTAATTGAATTAAGGATATTCATAATTATTTTGTTCTTAAGAAATTAATAAATTTAATCAATTTGCTTGCCAAGTATTATTGCTGTTTTTATCTAATTCTTTAGCCTGAATTTAATTATCTGATCAATTATTTTTTTGTAATTTTGTTGTAATTATATCAACATACAAATTGAAGAACCTCGATGAAGTTTGAGATATAAATTGTTATCACTGTTTTTTTTGTTTTTTTTTAATTATTATTTGTGGTTTTAGGCCAAAGGCCATGGATTGTTAAGCAGTGAACTATGTCCCTATTCGAAATCACATATCCCTTCACAAGACAAACACAAACATGAGATACTCTACATAAATTAAGTCTCATTACGAGGCTTAGGGATTGGAGTTGTTTTGGATGTGAAAAAAATCATGTTACCATGACAGGAATTAAACCCAGGACCTTGAGATTGGAAGTCACCAAGCTATTCAACTGCACTCAATACTGTTATGCTATTAGTCAACGTAGAGTAGTGAACATTTTTTTCCAACATTATTTATAACGTTTTATATAACTCCCACCCATACCAAGTTATAATATCTGTTTAAATTCACAGGATGAACAAGTTAAAGGTGTGCTTTCATCGTATACTGAAAGAATGCAAAACAGGTGTAACAGCGCCCCCAGTGACCCAGACAAAATGCTTGTAAAAACCAACAGCACACATCAGTTTTTGACATCGACCGATAGATATGGAGAGTCAGCAGAATTGGTAGATATCTCACTTGGACGACCAACACGCGCGAGGTACATTCATTCATTCATTCAGTCATTTCTTTATTTCAGATATAAATACCCATATAAAAAATAAAAGCACATATAAAGGCAAGCGAAAAATGTATACAGTATATTCCTCAAAACCAAAAATATTTACAAATTACAAATTAGTTTACACCATCTCTGATGAAGGTGTGAGTGAGGAAACAATAGTTTTGATGAAACCATTGGAGCTAGCACAAAGTCTACTCACAAAACTGTGTATGGAGTTTCTCCAATATTCATAAAAGAGGGGACACTATTAGTCACAAACATCATACTTGCACTGTTGTTCCTTGGTAACTTCAATGTAATTTATGCCTTATTAAACATACTCTAATCATACTTTAGTAATCTGCTAAAGGTAGCAGATACCATGATGTATTAAAGCTATTTTACAACCTACTGTTATTTTAATTTTATTTTAATAAACTTTTTTGTTTTCATTTAGTTTGCTGCGTGTACACCATCGATCACAGTCTGCACCTCAGGTGAGGGCGCCCTTGGAGAATAAGACATTCTTACATCGACAGCAAAAGATGGCAATGAGTAAGTTGTATAATGTATGCTGCTGCTGCTAATGTAATTATTCTAGTAGTACTACTATTATCATCATCATCATCATTAATTTATTAATTATTATTAATTGCCAAGCAACTACTGTAATGTCCATAATATGAACAATTCATTATTTTTATTGTAATATGAATAATCAGGTGGAATGTTTTTTTGGTTTTTTTCAGAAAAAGAAGACAAGTACAAGACCGCAGATGTTCCAAAGGAGTAAGTGAGATTTGATTTTGAAGTATATATTTGTTGATGAGAAGTGTGATTGTTTAAGCATGGATAGATTGTAATGGTCAGAAAGATTGTAAGGGTCAGGTCGAGAAGCTTTAGACAGAGGAGTGGAGGGGTTTATGTATTCACCAGGGGTAAAATTAAGACCGCATTGTTTATTGTTGGATCCCATTATGATTATTAAATCAACAATTTAATTAATTTTTTTACTTTGCAGCCTACAACCTATAACCCATAATGGTGAAACTATCTATGAATTTCTTGTTGGAGCCAGGTATAACAGGTGAGGACTGATTATTTAAAGATTATTAATTGAAATCAATTAAAAATGATTTGGTTAAAATATAGATAATTTATAATTACTGTAGTTAAATGTTTTAATAGAAGTGGGATATGTTGATAAAACAGTCGCCTTCACTTGACAGTATTAAGTCACTAGGGTTCCACAAGCAACAACTGTTGGAATGGCGCCATATAAATGGAACAATTGATTGATTGATTGACCGACTGATTGATTGATTGATTGATCAATCCATGGCATTGTTTCTGTGATACTATGATTTTGATACTGCGCTGATTAATGTATTCATTTTGTGCTGTGAATGAGTGACAGTGACAAACGTGCCTGCCTTATAATCCCAGAGTCAGTTCCTGAAAATTCTCATGACAACTGCTTGGTAAAACAAAAATTATGTGGATCATATGTGATTAATGAACCAAAAAGAACTTAATCAAATAAGCATAAGAATATGCCCGGCCCATCCAACTGTCTTTAGAATTACAGATAGCGGGTATTTAATGCTAAGGCCACAAGAAGCAGGAAAGTATGACAGATAATTGAAAATCTACTCCATAGTCCTCACTTAATTTACCTGTTTCTTTATAGAAATCAATTGAAATAAATTTTTAAAATATTGTTTTCTTTATATTTGCAGGTCTTATTGTGCAGATGCAACCTCCATGTCAAAGTTAGGCTTGTATGTCTCCAGGGATGAACCATTACGATGTTTCCTCCATCGGCCATTTCAGGTTCCCCAAGGGGCTAGTAAAGACGTTAACTACCAATCCCCTCAGAGTAGCCTGGCAAGCAACAGTCTTCCACAGAGCACAGAACGTATTTTTCAACACGATGACGCAAAATCTCTTTCATTGCATGTGAAGTCAGCGTGGGAGAAGAATGATCCTGTAACAGCACTCAGTCGACCTACTACCGCACTGATGCCTACCTCTCACATTAACCAAGATAATTTTGGAGGAGCAGTTACGACTTCAAGCTATGGTTCCAAGAAGATGGAGAAAGAAGTAAAATCTGACGAGCACAAAGAACCATACTGTGTAATGTGTCACGGTGGAGTGCCAAAGCATGCAGTGGCATCAAAGAAGCAAAACACAGTAAGGAATAAAGATGAACAGGAATGTGCTGATCATTTGAACCAGGATGATCACTGGAAGAAATCTTATGTAAACATCTTGGAGCAAAACTATCATTTAAATATAACCGGTAAGTTCATTTGTCGACCCATTAAAACTAATAAGTAGTACATCTAAAATTGTTTCTTGCCCATCTTCTCTGTTCAGCACACATATAACTGTGTTGAAACTGTTTTTTAGGAACGAGAGTTGGCTTTCACAGTACTAAACCATCTGCACCGAGAAGCAGTCATCTTCATTATTCTATGTCATCCACACTTTATCGGCAGAACAAGAAAACAGTCAGGCCACATAATAACATGAACAACAACCACCCAAGCCGACCAGCATCAACACATAATGGATCAATAACTGGAAGGTCAGACAGTGAGTCAAGTAGTGATAGGTCAGGCAGTAGCATTCATGTTGCTATACCAGCAATGCCAACCTCTGGGGAGGTTGATATGCCGAAAGAAGTAATCACAAACTCTGCACAAGGCACCAGAGGCAACCACTTGAAAGAAAATTGTGCAGTAGTGTCTGAAGATCAAAAGGAAGTAGATTGTGGCTGTCGATGGAAGGAATTTGCAAATCAGAATGGTGCCTCAACTCATAGTGTTCCTACTAATGATGAAGGAACTCTGGGAATATCTACCAGTGACAGTGGAAAATCAATTGGTGTTGACCCCAAAGAGGATCAAAAAGATGCAATTGTCAAAGGTGGCAAAGCACAGATTAGTGTTCCTGGTACTAAAGATAGCAGAGGAATGCAAGATCCATCAACTGATGATAGTAACACAAACCAGAAGGTAGCTGAACAGACAGAATGTGAACAACAAACAGAAGATGTTAGTGAGAAAGACAAGGAACCTGAAGAAGCACTTCCTGATTACCAGCCACAAGAGGATGGAGATCAGCATGACTCTTGACAAGGTTGATACTTCAGAATTAGGTCAAACACGTAACATCAGAACACCCCTAGACAAGAATTAGCACAAACAAGGTAACAGAATATCAAAATTCACAAGATGAAAGTTGAATTTAAAGAAAATGTTTCTGTGTTACCAATAGAAGAGATGATGTGGAATTGGACAAAACTTAGCTGAATCACATTTCAGAACACATCATGAATGTGTATCATTGGAAAAAAACACTGACAACAAAATATATACCAGAATTTACATGATTACTGAATGTACAATTAATTGCTATACAAATATCTTGGCTATACAGTATATGAATTTCATCTATTGTTCGAACTGTGGTGTAACTCACTTTGTGTGCTGTAATTTGAAAATAACCACAGGTCACCAAATTAGCAATAAATTGCATGTTTTTAAAAAAAAATTACTTTATCATGCATTCAGGATTATAGGGTCTGTACAAACTGACCTTCAGAGTGATCTGGCAATCAGCAACCTAGTATTCAGAAAACTGTATAAGGTAGAATTACCTCCTGGGTAGGGAGAAATACTGAACTGTAAATGAAAATTCTTGCAAACCTAATGACACAAATAATTCTAGTACAGTATTCAGTTTTATATTGTTATCAATTTTATACATTCCAGAATATACTGGATCAAAGTATGTATATTGTTTTTGATGGTTTTTGCATAGGGTAGTTTATACCATAATGCAAAGAGGAGTATTTCAGTTCCTTTGAACTGTTGGTATTACTACAATACTTGTAATAAGCGATTAATTGTATTAGAGTTTGTCAAATTTACTTTAATTTTGAAGCAAATTCCTTAACCAAAGAATTCTAGCACATACTGTATGACATTTGTTTATTCCTATAAATTTAATCAAGTGTTTTTTACCAGTTTCAGTAAGTTTTCCAATTGCAAAGATTTTATTATACTGTACATACAGTAGGCCAAAAATTTATCTTATTATAATTCTTTTAGTAATATTATTTATTAGTATATTGTATTTTATGTCTCTATCGTATGTACCGGTATTCTACTTTGAGAATTACATTTACAGTAAATACTTTTGTAATACCTTAATAAACTGTATATTTCATTCAATTTTATGTACACATTGTCTACCATAAATTCTCTATATTTTCTTTTATATATTTTTATATAATCATCTTGAAATGAAAATGTTGATGTGCAATCTATTTTCAGATATCTTATTAGTGTACCTATTTGAATATTTATGTTATTTGCATAATTCTTTGAACATTCATATATTAAAAGTTGTTTTTTTTTCATATTTTACATGCATAATTCTTACAAATGTTTGGAATGCCTGCAAAGAACAGAGGATTAAAACCTCTTGAGCTAGGCCTACTACAAGCAATTTCAATACTTGCAATGTTGTATTAATGTGTTTTTTTTTTTTAATGATTGGTGTTAGCAGTACTGTTTACATATTTTTAATGGTATAGGGCTCACCAGACAGTGGTGGCGCCAGCGGGGGGGGGGGGGGGACAGGGGGGGGGGTGGACATTTGCCCACCCGTCAGACAGGCCTGGACCCCTTGTCGTCCGAGGAACGACTGCTTCGTCGGACCAAAAATTTAAAAAAATAATTTGCCTATCCAAATACATAACGCTATTTTGATTGCCAATCCCAAATATTGTGGTCTAAAAGCACATTTAGGACCAAATTAAGCATAAAAACTCTCCCCATAAACCCTAACTGGTATTTTATTTATTCCGGGCCTTTGACCGAGGCTTCGTCATCGTCTTGGTCCGGACCCCTCCGTCGGACAAGTCGGACCCCTTGTCGGCAAATTTCTGGCGCCACCGCTGTCACTAGACACCTAAATTTGTATATTCAGATTTTTATTCTACTAAGCATCCTTGATTTAATGTCATTAAGGACAAATTTCATAGTATTCATTTAAATAATTCAATTACAACAAATGCATATATTCTTAAATGTTTATCTTTAATAGTGGTCCAGATGAATTCCTAATATATTTACTGTAGTAGGTGTTCTAGGTTTAATAAAAATGCACGTTAAAAACAAACTTAGGTTTTGTCTGTTTTGTTAGAGGTTATTACATATAAATAAGGTCATCTTTTAATAAGCTCAACTTGATTCACCAGTAAACCCAACATGCAGGAGAAAAGGCCAAGTAAATCAGGGGTGGCGCTAGGATTACCCCAACGTGGGGTCCTGGGTCCTGACGGGCGGGCCGATGCCCCAGACGAGGGAGAAGATTTCCCCCAACGAGAGCAAAGTGGCTGTGGTTTAGCGTCGCTTAAAATAATTCGAAGTGGTCTAGAGAGCGAAGCCCCTGAAAAATTTTGACAATTTAGGGGTTTCAAAGGCTTATTCAATCGATTTTAGAGTCTACTAATCAAACCAATAAATCAAATCAAATATACTTTTATTTTCCATACAATAAAGTAATACAATATAAAATAAGAATGCAAAAAAAAAAATTGAACTACTGTATGTACGCAATACATGTAATTTTTTTTTCTCCCCGACAAATTGTGGTTTTTCTCCCCGACGGGGGCCCCCTTGCTGGCGCCACCCCTGAAGTAAATGTGTTTATCTCCTTTCTAAGTGATTTTGTTCTTTAAGGGGTTCAAATTTAATTATTTTAATTCGACCTTGAATAATTAGAACTTCGACTTCAGCTACAGAATAGCATGTTTTTCTGCGAGTGATGTACACTGATAAAGCAAGTCTTTGAATACAGTAGGCGTAGCAAATTTTACCTACACATATTTCTATAAATAAGTTATAGGAAAAAAGTTAGAATCTCCCCATGTTTTTCAAGATGGATTTTAAACTCAAAATGAATGTGACATGCAAATTATCAAATTAATTTTTTTCTAGGACAATGAATGAGCATTTTCTTGGGTATCTAGAGCAAACACGGATCTAGGAAACTAAGACCTCAAACCTCAGCTGTCTAGAACTACAAAACTCATCTTTAAATTAACCGACCATACCATTATTTTTGTAGGGAAATTATATATATATATATATATATATATAGAGCCCATATTCTTTTTGCCTCCAAAATGACTACACACTTTCACAAGAGTGCCACTATGATAAGTGCCACTATGATGGATCATGCACCAGCACCTGTCAGTGGTATTGTGTATATTCACAAATTTCATTGCATGCTTGTTTGAAACAAAAAAAAAACTAAGAAAATCTTGTGCATTCAAACATAGGCTACTCTGTGTTATCTTAGAAAATACAATTATTTAGGCCTATATTATTTTTAATTAATAGTTGAATTTATAGGGCACGGTTATAATGAAAGTCAAAACAAAAACATACATAAGAATATATATAGGGTCGTACTTTATTGTAGTTTAAGTTACATTCCAAGATACACATTTTTAAAACAGTTACCGGTAATAGTTATGTAAGAATAGACCTTTATTACAACCAAATACTCTATAGTGACTACAGTACTTTTGTTTGTAGGGCATGCAATTATTCCTTAACTTGCTGATTGGTCCATTTGACTTGATTAATGCCTGCAATGTACTACATGGCAGCCAATCACAATCATCGATGCATGAGCCAGCCCTGATAACTCTTCAGAAAATTGAAAACTTTGTATGTATAAGTAATGCAGCTGTCATAGTAAAAGGGCTTGTTTACAAACAATTCCTTGATCGAAAGTGAAATCTGATAAAGACCTAATGACAGACAATTTAAAACCAATTAAGACACTCAAATTAAAAGTAACCTTGGAAAGGATACAGAAGTTCAGATAGAATAACAGTCAATGAAAAAGTGAACTTTGGAGAATTCTGGAGAATTTCAAAGTGCTACAACTTTCCCAATAACTTTTTCATCCAACAGCCAACTGCTTACAGGATAACATATTAAATTATGCTCTGAGTGGAGTTATGATTTGGCAGTTAAGATGCTTGCCTTCCTTGGTTCAAATCTTGGATTCAAACAAAATATTTTTTCAACTAAACTCCCTACATACACCTCATACTACAATAAATATCATTATGGTGCTTAGGGCCTAGAGTTGTTTTCAATCAAGAAGATATTAGTTTAGAGGGCCTCTTCAAGTCAGCTGTACTACTGTAGTGCAGCTGTTAGAGCTACCCTCGTGAAATAAAGTTGAAATAAATAAATAGATACACCAATAAGCTCAAATACAGTAAAATAATAATAATATACATAACAGCTTTTACAAATAATGTACAATACATGAAAAGAAACAATTTTATACCTTTTTAATGATAACTGTCATTAAATCATGGATTTTGAAACTGAAATACAACCTTAATCAATGAAAGTGGATTTTTACAGGAAATTGCTTTGCCCAAAATAGAAAACTATTCCTCATCTAGGATTATGTGATTATAGATAACGGCACATATATTCTATGGGGAATTTTGGCCACAAATTCCTTTTAAAATTAACTAAGCATTATCAGAATTCTCACCAAACCTTTAACGGTATAAAAATATAAAACTTATGTTCACAATGTGTACAAAAAAAACATGCTCTAGTTAGAAAAGAGTATCAATATATAGATTTGAGCCCCTTTTGGAAAGAAAAAAAAAAAGAAAAAGAAAAAATCGATCACCCAAAACTTCTTGGGGGTTATTTTCGAGCATCTAAAAAAAAGAAAAAATCGATCACCCAAAACTTCTTGGAGGTTATTTTCGGGCGTCTAAAAAACACGGGGGCATGCCCCGTTCGGACATCTCTAGATCCGCCCCTGGTTTGCATGTACAAATGTATGCGTAGTGTCAATAGATTACTGCTTATATGCAAGTGAGTAATGTAGCACTGTATTCGCTATTGGCATTCCTTGACCCAAAATATATAAATTAAATCAAATTCAGTTATTCTTATGGCAATAGAGATAATCAGTGGCCCCAAATTCGTAGAAATCGTGTGATATTTTGCTGGTGTAACTATAATTGAAGTTAATTAGCCTGTACTTGTGCATCATCATTACTATTATTATTTTACCAATACACTATATATTTTTAATTGATATAGAATTGTTAAGTCTTTAGCAGCTTTGATCTCTCATTAGAATAATAACGATAAAACAAATTTGTTAATTTGGGACCACAGAATAGTGCTCTTTTAATTGGAGGGAGACCTGTATGAAATAATCCATTTCATTGCACATTGTGTTTTACCTTTTATCATCAGGTTTTTTAAATCCCTTGCTGTGCATTTAGCTTGTGCTCTTGAGCAAGGCAATATCTGCATTGCTTCTCCCCACCCTGGTGGGGTTGCCTGCTACTGCAACAATATAGCAGCAACACTTAAGCATGCAGACCCAATGACCAGGGAAAACAAAGCGCTTTGTAAAACCTAAAAGAATAGGTGCTATATAAATACCAAACAACAAAGAACAAAAACGTTTCATTGCACACCGTGTGTTACCTTTTATCATAAGGTTTTTTAGATTTAAACGAGGTTTGTGAATGTTTTTTTAAATCATGATTATCAGTCGCTTTGTTCAACTTCGGCATCGCTCCAACTTTGAAATCATCTTTAGCACCATCCATTATCATCAACTTGGCTTCCAGAGCTCGTATCTTGGTTTGAAGACTGGAATAAAATATAAATATTGAAATAAAAATGATTATAAAATAATGTCAATTGTTCTGTTGAGGAAAGTTTCCTATCAGGATTTAAACACAAGAATTTCTGATTACTATTTCTGCTAATTCAGCTATGATGCCAAGTGGTAAACTACCTTAGGTTTTCCCACAAATGAAAGCTTGTTTTTCTCAGGGTGTTTTATGCACAAAATCAATTGATAAACCATAATATTGAAGTGCTAAAAAAACTTTCAATACATTCTAAAATTATAAATGTATTCTTATATAGCGCATATCACTATGTACCTATGCACTGCACATTTTTACCCCCCGTCATCAGAATTGATGCCTGTGGAACATACTCCACAACTGCCGCTGATGAGTAGGTGCATATTTGACACAATGCCTACCAGGTACCCACTTATACACACAGAGACAATGTGGATAAAGTGTCTTGCCTAAGGACACAAGCCAATCAACAGCGTAGCGTTTGAACTCCCAACAACAATGTAACATAACCATATTTACCTTATCTGTTTCACATTTGTAGCTGTTGAACTATGACCTCCAAAACTAGCTGGAAGTTTTTCTGCTGCAATGCAGCTGGGCTGCTGCTTAGCAACCAGATCCTCTCTCTTTAAATAGAAAGAAGAATAAAAGTATTTGTGACAATTTATTATTTTCTAAGGTTTTTGTCATAAAAAAGTTTTCCACTCATGGAGCAATGCATGCATTGAATATCTACTATTATTTCTGAGGCTTGGTTATTAAGCACCAAGAGCCCCAATGCATCTCTACATTCCACAGGCCTTTTAAATCGAGGCACTAAGTAACAGCTCTCCACTCACCAACCTTTATAGACTTAAACCTGGTTTTTTTTAAGTCGCTACAGTGTTTTCACTGCAATTGTTGGACTGAGTAGCAGTCCTACGCAATCAGGAAGGCTCCCCAATTCAACCGACCAATCAGCATCACCAAAAGCTGTCATATGGAAACCAAGCTTTAGCTATAAGGTCTTATAGATCACCAACAATTTCAAATGATCAGTTATACTGAATTGACCACCCTCTCATTAAAATACAGAAAACTTTCTATGGTGAACTTACAGCTGGTTGAGAGTGCGCCCTCTTCACAACCAAACGCTTCCCAAGGGCTGATTTCCCATCTAGTAGTAGAATGGCATTACTAGCTTCCTAAAATGAAAAAAAACAGATGTTTAAACAATGTAAACAATTTGATGAATGATTTGCTACATTAAAATGTAGACAATTAAATGAGAAAACCTGTGGTTAAATGCTAAGCATTCTATCTCAGAAATTTTAACTTGTGATCTGTTTGAATAGTAAAAAAGTAAATCCTTGCAGAACCTCTTGGGATCATAGGGGTAGATCTTATTCCCAGTTTCTGTAACGTGAAGCGGATAAGAGTGTAATACTCCCCCTGGGTGGGATGCTGGTCCACCACAGGTTACTCCATGCAATTTTCTAGTATCCATTGATACAGTTGGGTAGACTAAAGCAATGCAGATAAAGTGCCTTGCTGAAGGATACAAGCAAAATTCACAGCGAAGGATGGAAACCCTGATCTCAAGGTTGGCAACCATTCCCACAGCACCAAACCGCCATCAATATCTATTGTACACATTATAATATATTAAATCTATGGTACCTCTTTTGTGCTATAACTTGTGAAGCAGTATCCTCGTGGTTTGCCTTGATTTGGACCAGTCTTGTGGAACAGGAAATCAAATTTCTTTACAACTCCGTAACGTTTCAGAATTTTCAGCAAATTGAATCTGAATATATTAAATTAAATGAAAAAAAAAATTGATGAGGCCTCATAGGTATGAGGTTAACTTAATAATGATTAATGTAATAATAAATATTTATATAGATTTGTTTCAATTTCAACATTTCAAATACCCTTTAAACAAATTTATATATTTCTCCAAAATAAAACTGGAATGTACTTGCCTACAGTAGGTCCCAAATTTAATAACCCCAACCACCAGCTAACAAAAGCCAGCAATTAATGACCTACCCTCCGAGCCTCTAAGATGATGTTTGATTTGGAAGTGTTAGCTCTCACTCCTACATTCGGAAGAAATACCACGGTCTGATTTCATAATTGCTGGCCTAGTGTAAGCATATACCTAGGCTAGCCTAGCTACAGTATTCTTTCTTATGCCTTGCACAGGTTCTGGTCTAGTGGTGGTGTCCTCTCTATCTAGACTGGGCTAGGCCTAGCCAGATAGGAATTAAAAGACCAACATACACATTATACTTACTCAGTCAAACGAGGATCCAGATTGCCGATCCACAGCCTGCACCCTGCCTCATCCTCATCCATGTTGTTTAGGACAACATGTCAAAATGAATGACTTTTTATGATCAAACAATTTATGCTCCTCCAGGCCTACTAGGCTAGTTCTGTGCTTGCAGGTCCGAGAGAAAAACAATAATCGAAAGTAGGAATAATTGAGGGCGCTGTTTCAGGTTGTTGAATTGGGTAAGCGTTATGGCGCCCGACACTACTGCAGGTTCATGAATAATTTAGTAGCAATAGAAATTGAATATTCATTTCACTTAGCTCTGTATGTTAATATGTCGACAAGGTCCAGTGAACACGCACTTCTGCTGTCCTACCCTACACACGAACTTTTTTTTCTGCTTGTGTAAAGTAACAAAGTGAAATTATATAGGCCTAGCCTAGGCCTATTTTTTTTGTATGTAGGCCTACTGTACCTTGTAAGTAGTACAAAAGAATATAAACAAAAAGCTACCACCAGCGGCAGTAGCCCTAATAAACAATGGCCTATGTAGCCGCGCCAGGCCCATGCCATGTCAATGCTAGGCTACCACTGGATGAAGGCGGGTACTAGTCCAAAGCCTAAGGTATTCCTTAATACCTAATATTAATAAATTACCTCGCATTGCCGCTCTACTGTAGGGCATAGGCTAGGCCTAGTAAGTCTAGGTAAGAGTTTTATTATAATTTATATCGTGATGTAGGTCTGGCCCCTAGAGAGGCCTAGGACGCTTTGGCTACGAACCAATTATTATTCTACAAACACACATTAGTACCGGCCCTGTCTCAATTATTTCATATTGTTCATATCCTTATTAATTTTAGGGTGTTTATAACAACACCTGCAGTAGTTGTGCCTTTTGTTCTTTTTATTTTTTGTTAAACAATTCTTTATATTGTATATATTTCCAGTGTTATGTTTAAACTGTACCACTTTGAAAATCAGTGTAATGCAGCAGTGGTGCTCATAATGCAATAGCGGTGCCCATCTAAGGAAATAACAACACCTGCAGTAGCGGTGCCCATAACTGCAATAGTGGTGCCTATCTTAGATTAACGTATAAAATAAACAACACCTGCAGCAGCGGTGCCCATAACTGCAATAGTGGTGCCCATCTTAGATTAACGTATAAAATATAACAACACCTGCAGTAGTGGTGCCCATATTCTTTTTATTTTTTGTTAAACATTTCTTTATATTGTATATATTTTTGTTATGTTTAAACTGTACCACTTTGAAAATCAATGAAATAATACTGAAAGTGCCTAGAGTATAAAGAAAGAATAAATAAATAATAAATTTAAGGATTAATATATAAAATATAACAACACCTGCAGTAGCGGTGCCCATCTAATGATTAATGTACTGTATAAAATATAACAACACCTGCAGTAGCGGTGCCCATAATGCAGTAGCAGGACCCATCTAAGGATTAATATATAAAATATAACAACACCTGCAGTAGTGGTGCCCATAATGCAATAGCAGTGCCCATCTAAGGATTAATATATAAAATATAGCAACACCTGCAGTAGCGATGCCCATAATGCAATAGCAGTGCCCATCTAAGGATTAATATATAAAATATAACAACACCTGCAGTAGTGGTGCCCATCTAAGGATTAATATATAAAATATAACAACACCTGCAATAGCGGTGCCCATAATGCAGTAACGGTGCCCATCTAAGGATTTAATATATAAAATATAACAAAACCTGCAGTAGCGGTGCCCATAATGCAGTAGCAGTGCCCATCTAAGGATTAATGTATAACATATAACAACACCTGCAGTAGTGTTGCCCATAATGCAGTAGTGGTGCTCATAATGCTGTAGCGGTGCCCATCTAAGGATTTAATATATAAAATATAACAACACCTGCAGCAGCGGTGCCCATAACTGCATTAGTGGTGCCCATCTAAGATTAACGTATAAAATATAACAACACCTGCAGTAGTGATGCGCATATTCTTTTTATTTTTGTTAAACATTTCTTTATATTGTATATATTTTTGTTATGTTTAAACTGTACCACTTTGCAAATCAATGAAATAATACTGAAAGTGCTTACAGTATAAAGAAAGAATAAATATTTACAAATTTTAAAAATTAACCCATTGTTTTATAAATAAAAACATGCACGTTTGTAATGTCTGTGATTTTAGCATCTGATAACTTGTTTATTATACAGTACTTGTATAATACATTTTTTTATTGTTTTGAGAAAAAGAATCATTCGATGATTCAGTAAATACTGTTCATTTATGTACAGAAACAAACATACAACATCGGAACATGGACCCGATGGGCTAGCGAGTCTAATGAAAAAGTCCTGGCTTTGTTACGGTACTGTACCCATGCAACAAGTCAACAAGTGAATTTGCTATTTATTGCTATTTAGCACTCTATTGAGTAAATTTTTGAATATATTGTAAGTTAACTACCAATTAATTTAAAACATATTCAACAGCTGATATGTAGACAACATTATTTTAAATACTGTACACAAAGTAAAAAATACAGGGAGCAGGAATGTCAACAACAAATGAAAAAATAGAAGTATCAACAGAATAAATAAATGACAAGCAATTGTATGACCTGTGCAGAAGATGGCGATGGAATTCAGTCTGATGACAGAAAAATAATTCTGCTCTGGAAGAGGAGGGCTCTGGAATAATTTCATCACCTGCAACAGCAAAGTTTTCTTTTCAGCATTTTTGAAAGCTAGTTCTATCACAACATTTTTTGAATTTTGAATGATTTTTTCTTATATAATTGCCATTATATCTTCAGTACATACTGTAGATACAGTATGGCGCAACAATTGAGGGTTTGTAATTTCAGGTTATCTTGTTGTTCTTTTAATATATTATAAGTTATATATGAATTTTAATATAAAATATTGAGTCCTAAGAGAATGAATTGTGTGTCTTTTATATTTTATTTTATGTAGTAAGATTGAACATTCTTTTTTACCATTTCACTCTGGAATGTCATGTGGGCAAGATAACATATATACCTCTTTCAGTGTGAACCACAGTTTAGTTTCTTCATCTGTTCATCTCTTTTCATCACAAGCAAACCTGTTAAAATGGAATAGAGTCCAGTTAAACTAGATACACAACTATGACTACATAATTATTATAAATAATATACAGTTTGTACAGTATAGTTCGACATAAACACTGACACAAATCAGTATTAATTGAATCGCATCACCCGATGGTCCACAGGCTAGATGCAGACAATAACTGTGCTTCCATGTTTTTCCAAGATTTTAGAACGTTTGATGCATAACTGATGTTACAGTTTTTTTAGTTTTTTTTAAAATATTTTATATAGCAATCAATATGGATTCAGAAAGAATCATGCTACACATATGGCTATACTGGGTTTGGTAAATAATGTAACTACTGTAAAGCAATAAACAATATCATGTATACTTTAGGCATTGTTATGGATTTATCGATGGCTTTCGATACGATCGATCACCGCATTCTGTTAGACAAACTATATAATTACGATTCCGTGGTGTATCATATAATTGGTTCCAAAATTATTTATCAAATAGAAAGTAGTATGTGTCCTACAATCATTTAAATTCATTATATGAGAGCGTTAAGTGTGGAGTTCCACAAGGTTCAATACTAGGGCCCTTATTGTTCCTTATTATATATAAATGATATATGTAATACTTCTAAACTACTCTCATTTATATTATTTGCAGATGACACAACTTTCTTCGATTCGGATTGTAATATCGACAACATGTTAAATGTAATGAATAATGAGCTTTCCGAAATCTCTAATTTGTTTAAATGTAACAAATTGTCGCTCAATACAGATAAAACAAATCTTATGTTTCTGGGAACACCGCACCAAACCAAAAATATAAACTCAACTTGTTGTATTCATTTGGATGGTTGTAAATTAACCCGGGTACCAGAGGCGTCATTTCTTGGTGTAGTTTTAGATCAAAATCTTACTTGGAAACGGCATATCAATAACATTCAGAAGAAGTGTTCTAAAAATATTGGTGTGTTAAATAAAGTGAAGCATTTCCTACCAGAGAAATCTTTACTATTACTGTACTATTCCCTTATTTTGTCACACATTAACTATGGGATTATGCTATGGGGTAAAGCAAACAAAGGTTATGTGAATAAAATATTATAATTGCAAAAGACAGCTTTAAGAATAATTACCAATTGTCCATATTTATGTCATACGAAGCCTTTATTTGAAAAACTAAATCTATTGAATGTTTTTGATCTATATAAGAAGGAACTAGGTATATTTATGTTTAAATACAACAATGGAATGTTACCCACATCCTTTAACAATATCTTTACTGATCATAAAAGTATTCTTGGGTACAATACTAGGAATCAAAATAACTATCGACTAGATATTCATAAGATTGAATCTGTATTTTCTACTGGACCTAAATTTTGGAAGAATTTGCCAGAAAGAGTTAAAAACTCTTACAGTGTCAATCATTTTAAAACACAGATTTCTAAGCACATCCAATCTCTTAATGCAAGTTAACTTCATGGCAATACTGTGACTTAAATAACGATTAGGCCTACTTGTTCATTTCGGTAACATGTATTTCATATGGGTAGGTGGGTCTCTGTATCTGCCGTGATGTAATTTGTTTTGATTTTTGTGTATTTTTAATGTTTTTTTAATATTCTATATTATGATTGTCTTTTTGTTAATGTGATACAACACATTGTCATGCCTTGCCTTTGTTGTATTTCCTCCATCTTTATT